>NC_091988.1:55845648-56084849 GCF_044704955.1 Pristiophorus japonicus
GGAGGAGGCGGAGAGCGGGGATGGAGAGAGGCGAGAGTCGGGGGGGGATGGAGAGAGCGAGGAGAGGCGGGGGATGGAGAGAGCGAGGAGAGCGGGGGATGGAGAGAGCGAGAGAGCGGGGGATGGAGAGAGCGAGAGAGCAAGGGGGATGGAGAGAGCGAGAGAGCGGGGGATGGAGAGAGCGGAGAGCGGGGGATGGAGAGAGCGAGAGAGCGGGGGGATGGAGAGAGCGAGAGAGCGGGGGATGGAGAGAGGAGAGAGCGGGGGATGGAGAGAGCGAGAGAGCGGGGATGGAGAGAGCGAGAGAGCGGGGGATGGAGAGAGCGAGAGAGCGGGGGATGGAGAGCGAGAGAGCGGGGGATGGAGAGAGCGAGAGAGCGGGGGATGGAGAGAGCGAGAGAGCGGGGGATGGAGAGAGCGAGAGAGCGGGGGATGGAGAGAGCGAGAGAGCGGGGGATGGAGAGAGCGAGAGAGCGGGGGATGGAGAGAGCGAGAGAGCGGGGGATGGAGAGAGAGAGAGCGGGGGATGGAGAGAGCGAGAGAGCGGGGATGGAGAGAGCGAGAGAGCGGGGATGGAGAGAGCGAGAGAGCGGGGATGGAGAGAGCGAGAGAGCGGGGATGGAGAGGATGGAGAGAGAGAGAGAGCGGGGGATGGAGAGAGCGAGAGAGCGGGGATGGAGAGAGCGAGAGAGACTGGGGATGGAGAGAGAGAGAGAGAGACTGGGGATGGAGAGAGCGAGAGAGAGACTGGGGATGGAGAGAGCGAGAGAGAGACTGGGGATGGAGAGAGCGAGAGAGAGACTGGGGATGGAGAGAGCGAGAGAGAGACTGGGGATGGAGAGAGCGAGAGAGACTGGGGATGGAGAGAGCGAGAGAGACTGGGGATGGAGAGAGCGAGAGAGAGGGGGATGGAGAGAGAGAGAGAGAGACTGGGGATGGAGAGAGCGAGAGAGAGACTGGGGATGGAGAGAGAGAGAGAGAGACTGGGGATGGGAGAGAGCGAGAGAGAGACTGGGGATGAGAGAGCGAGAGAGACTGGGGAAGGAGAGAGAGAGAGAGAGACTGGGATGGAGAGAGCGAGAGAGAGACTGGGGATGGAGAGAGGCGAGAGAGAGACTGGGGAACGAGAGAGCGAGAGAGAGACTGGGAAGAGAGAGAGCGAGGAGACTGGGGGAGGGAGAGAGAGGAGAGAGAGAGCTGGGGAACGGGAGAGAGACTGGGGAATGGAGAGGAGGGAGAGAGAGAGGAGAGAGAGAGAGAGAGAGGAGAGGAGAGAGAGAGAGAGAGAGAGACTGGGGAATGGAGAGAGAGAGAGAGAGAGAAGAGAGACTGGGGAATGGAGAGAGAGAGAGAGAGAGAGAGAGACTGGGAATGGAGAGAGAGAGAGAGAGAGAGAGAGAGAGACGAGATGGAGAGAGAGAGAGAGAGAGAGAGAGAGAGAGAGAGACTGGGGAATGGAGAGAGAGAGAGAGAGAGAGAGAGAGACTGGGGAATGGAGAGAGAGAGAGAGAGGGGAATGGAGAGAGAGAGAGACTGGGGAATGGAGAGAGAGAGAGAGAGAGAGAGAGAGAGAGAGAGACTGGGGAATGGAGAGAAGAGAAAGAGAGAGAGAGAGAGAGAGAGAGAGAGAGAGACTGGGGAATGGAGAGAGAGAGAGAGAGAGAGACTGGGGAATGGAGAGAGAGAGAGAGAGAGAGAGAGACTGGGGAATGGAGAGAGAGAGAGAGAGACTGGGGAATGGAGAGAGAGAGAGAGAGACTGGGAATGGAGAGAGAGAGAGAGAGAGAGACTGGGGAATGGAGAGAGAGAGAGAGACTGGGGAATGGAGAGAGAGAGAGAGACTGGGGAATGGAGAGAGAGAGAGAGACTGGGGAATGGAGAGAGAGAGAGAGACTGGGGAATGGAGAGAGAGAGAGACTGGGAATGGAGAGAGAGAGACTGGGGAATGGAGAGAGAGAGACTGGGGAATGGAGAGAGAGAGACTGGGGAATGGAGAGAGAGAGACTGGGGAATGGAGAGAGAGAGACTGGGGAATGGAGAGAGAGAGACTGGGGAATGGAGAGAGAGAGACTGGGGAATGGAGAGAGAGAGAGAGACTGGGGAATGGAGAGAGAGAGAGAGAGACTGGGGAATGGAGAGAGAGAGAGACGGGGAATGGAGAGAGAGAGAGAGAGAGAGACTGGGGAATGGAGAGAGAGAGAGAGAGAGAGAGAGACTGGGGAATGGAGAGAGAGAGAGAGAGAGACTGGGAATGGAGAGAGAGAGAGAGAGAGACTGGGGAATGGAGAGAGAGAGAGAGAGAGACTGGGGAATGGAGAGAGAGAGAGAGAGAGACTGGGGAATGGAGAGAGAGAGAGAGAGAGACTGGGGAATGGAGAGAGAGAGACTGGGGAATGGAGAGAGAGAGAGAGACTGGGGAATGGAGAGAGAGAGAGAGAGAGAGAGACTGGGGAATGGAGAGAGAGAGAGAGAGAGAGAGAGAGAGACTGGGGAATGGAGAGAGAGAGAGAGAGAGAGAGAGACTGGGGAATGGAGAGAGAGAGAGAGAGAGAGAGAGACTGGGGAATGGAGAGAGAGAGAGAGAGAGAGAGAGAGGAGAGAAATGGGGAATGGAGAGAGAGAGAGAGAGAAACTGGGGAATGGAGAGAGAAGAGAGAGAAACTGGGGAATGGAGAGAGAGAGAGAGAGAAACTGGGGAATGGAGAGAGAGAGAGAGAAACTGGGGAATGGAGAGAGAGAGAGAAACTGGGGAATGGAGAGAGAGAGAGAGAGAGAGACTGGGGAATGGAGAGAGAGAGAGAGAAACTGGGGAATGGAGAGAGAGAGAGAGAGAGAGAGAAGAAACTGGGGAATGGAGGAGAGAGAGAGAAACTGGGGAATGGAGAGAGAGAGACAGAGATTGGGAAATGGAGCAGAGGGAGAGTGAGACTGGGCAATAGAAGAGAGAGAGACTGGGCAATAGGAGAGAGAGAGAGAGACTGGGGAATAGGAGAGAGAGAGAGAGACTGGGGAATAGGAGAGAGAGAGAGAGACTGGGGAATAGGAGAGAGAGAGAGAGACTGGGGAATAGGAGAGAGAGAGAGAGACTGGGGAATAGGAGAGAGAGAGAGAGACTGGGGAATAGGAGAGAGAGAGAGAGAGAGAGACTGGGGAATAGGAGAGAGAGAGAGAGACTGGGGAATAGGAGAGAGAGAGAGAGACTGGGGATAGGAGAGAGAGAAGAGAGACTGGGGAATAGGAGAGAGAGAGAGACTGGGGAATAGGAGAGAGAGAGAGAGAGACTGGGGAATGGAGAGAGAGAGAGACTGGGGAATGGAGAGAGAGAGAGACTGGGGAATGGAGAGAGAGAGAGAGAGAGACTGGGGAATGGAGAGAGAGAGAGAGAGAGAGAGACTGGGAATGGAGAGAGAGAGAGAGAGAGAGAGAGACTGGGGAATGGAGAGAGAGAGAGACTGGGGAATGGAGAGAGAGAGAGACTGACTGGGGAATGGAGAGAGAGAGAGAAGAGAGACTGACTGGGGAATGGAGAGAGAGAGAGAGATACTGACTGGGGAATGGAGAGAGAGAGAGGGGAATGGAGAGAGAGAGAGAGAGAGAGAGAGTGGGGAATGGAGAGAGAGAGAGAGAGAGAGACTGGAGAGAGCGAGAGAGAGAGAGACTGGAGAGAGCGGGAATGGAGAGACTGGAGAGGCGGGGAATGGAGAGAGCGGGGAATGGAGAGAGCGGGGAATGGAGAGAGCGGGGAATGGAGAGAGCGGGGAATGGAGAGAGCGAGAGAGCGGGGAATGGAGAGAGCGAGAGAGCGGGGAATGGAGAGAGCGAGAGAGCGGGGAATGGAGAGAGCGAGAGAGCGGGGAATGGAGAGAGCGAGAGAGCGGGGAATGGAGAGAGCGAGAGAGCGGGGAATGGAGAGAGCGAGAGAGCGGGGAATGGAGAGAGCGAGAGAGCGGGGAATGGAGAGAGCGAGAGAGCGGGGAATGGAGAGAGCGAGAGAGCGGGGAATGGAGAGAGCGAGAGAGCGGGGAATGGAGAGAGCGAGAGAGCGGGGAATGGAGAGAGCGAGAGAGCGGGGAATGGAGAGAGCGAGAGAGCGGGGAATGGAGAGAGCGAGAGAGCGGGGAATGGAGAGAGCGAGAGAGCGGGGAATGGAGAGAGCGAGAGAGCGGGGAATGGAGAGAGCGAGAGAGCGGGGAATGGAGAGAGCGAGAGAGCGGGGAATGGAGAGAGCGAGAGAGCGGGGAATGGAGAGAGCGAGAGAGCGGGGAATGGAGAGAGCGAGAGAGCGGGGAATGGAGAGAGCGGGGAATGGAGAGAGCGGGGAATGGAGAGAGCGGGGGAGACACTGGGGAATGGAGAGAGCGAGAGAGAGAGAGAGAGACCAGGGATGGGGAGAGAGAGAAAGAGAGAGAGCCAGCACCCCCTTCCTCTCCAACATGGCAGGTTTAAAATCGTATCTGAAAGGCAGCACCTCTGAGTGCAGCAGTCCATGAATACTGCACTAACCTGTCAGCCTAGAGGATGTGCTCAGGTCTGAGAGTGGGGGGGAGGCGGGGGCGGTGTTGAAGCCATGATTTTTTGACTGAGGTGAGAGAGCTACCACTGAATCAAGGCTGACATGAACTAAATAAATTGTCCGGACTCTTCGCAGTACATTTCCCAGTGTGTGTGTGTGTGTATAGCAACAATCCCAATGTATAAATCCCTCAAATATATGGCAGCAATACTGACTTGTGACTCGTGTTGCCTTGTCATGTCATCTATTTTTCTTGTGCTTATAGGAGGCAAGAAGAAACCATTGAAACAGCCTAAAAAATCAAACAAGGAATTAGATGAGGTATGTATCTTTTTGTGTAATGGTCACTGGGTTTAAGCTTGGCTGAAGTTAAGTAGTGGCACCACTTTTTGGAAGGAGCCAGTCTTGCTGTCCAGTGCCATGACCTTTCAGTCAACCACTGATCACTGACTGTATCCAGATTCGGTGGAATAACATGCAATACAAATGTGGACATAGTTACTGGGCAAGAATAACCACGTTTTACAAAGGTCAAAACAAGGAAGACCATTTGTAGCACCTCGTCAACTTTCTACGTAAATCGAAGTTCTGCCCTCATTTTACACCCCCATCACAGCATCTAACTGCCTCTTAAATCATACTCTTTCTCTACGTGTAAGACCGTTAGATTGCCTGGAAAAGTCGCATCTTGGCACGAGTGCTTGTCTTTTACTAGTTTATGCCCGTGCCCTCTTGCAGTTGTGATATAACTTAAAGTAGTCCTTTGGATATGCCCTTCCTGTACCACTTTGTATCGAATGTACATCTTTAGGGTTCCCTCTCATTTATCTCCTTTTTAAGGTTGAAGAGTCTGAATTTTGTAAGTACTTCTCATAAATGGGTTATGTGACATTTGCTGCATTGCCCTTCCCAGCACCGCCTCCAGGTTTGGTTGTTTCCCTTGTGTCTCGGTGCATAAAGGGTGGCTGGACTAGAGCACTGCGCTGGTTCACGAGAATGTACGGTATACCGAATATAGCTCGGCATTCTGTTCGCTTTATTGATTCAAATGAAGAATAGACTAAAACCAAACCAAGATTACCGCTTTTTGTATCAACGTATGTGATTCGATTTGGGAAGGAGGGGTGACTGTCCAAATTCACCTCACGGAATTGTGACAAGATTAACAAAGTCTTAAATGCTTTTCTTCTATCAAAGCGTGACAGTGAATTTACACATGGTCTGTGCGGGGCTGGCTGAAAGAACCTGTTTCTTCAAGTCCTTCTAAAACTGGCTATTTCTGACTCGAGTCATGTAGTTCCAGTGGGGACTGCGTCACGTGGGTCAATTGGTCACGGTGCTAGAGCCGTACCCCATCCGAGACAATCCATGACCTTTCATGGAATCGTCACAGAAGGTCACAGCACTTGGCATGGCCAATTGTCAACAGCAACCAATAAAGCAAGCCGAAGGCTCAGTTACATTCTCTGAAGGATGTTCATGTACCAGTTAGCCTGCATAGTACGGCAAATTCTTGCGTTTTCCTTTTATTTTTGAATAAGTAGGGAGCACTGCAATTAGAAAGACTTGCATTTATGTAGAGCCTTTCACGACTACCAGACATCTCACAGCACTTTGCAGCCAATGAGGTACATTTGAAGTGTAGTCACAGTTGTGATGTGGTAAAATTAGCCTCGGAGCTAGGGAAGGGCAAAATACGAGCCAAGGTTGCGCTGGTCACTTACCAGTGATGTGGATCGATGTTGGCTGTGAGGACTGAGGCTCAGCTTTAACTGGTCAAACATTCTGCTGACACCTACTGTCTGGGTTCAGACATGCATGTAGGCAAGTTGGATGAGGTATTGAAGGGATTGATTAGAAGTGCAGGAAGAGGTTTAGTTGGGGAGTTCCAAAGGGTACGACTGAAAAATCTGCTGTCCATGGTCTGGCAAAGTAAGGGGAATGCACAAAAGCTCAATGTCAAATGGAAGGTTCAGCAGGGAATAGAGAGTTGGAGAAGATTGCAGAGATAGGGTGGGGCAAGATGATGGATTTATAGAGGAGGTCGAGGCTTTTAAATGTGATGCCTTGGGAGATGAGGTGACTTTTGGCAGGTCAGTGAGGCTGAATGGGAGAGAATAGATGATGGCATTTGGGTGAGTTGGATTTTATGGAGGATGGGAGGCCAACATGGTGAGCGTTAAAGTCTGGAGATGATGCAGGCATGGATAATCGCTCAACCATTGGTGGCCATGCCTTCTGTTCCCTAGGCCCCAAGCTCTGGAACTCCCTGCCTAAACCTCTCCGCCTCTCCGCCTCTCTACCTCTCTACCTCTTTCCTCCTTCAAGGTGCTCCTTAAAATCTACCTCTGACCAAGCTTTTGGTCACTTGCGCTAATTTCTCCCTGTGCGGTTCGGTGTCAAAAGTTTTTGTCTCATAATACTCCTGTGAAGCACCTTGAGACGTTAAATGCGCTATATAATTGCAAGTTGTCATTTTGTTTAGCCAGCATGCTCCGTGTTTGCTGAAGTCATATAGCCTGAATGACTTCCCCATGTCCTTGCAGGATGATGTTGCTTTTAAACAGAAGAAGAAGGAGGAGCAAAAGAAGCTTGACGAGATGAAAACGAAAGCTGCGGGCAAAGGCCCACTCGGTGAGTAACTTGATTGCTGAGTTTGGGGGGAGGGGAGGAACGTCACTACAAGAAAACAAGTTTGACAGTAAATGAAAGTCGATATCTGGCCCATGTGTGACATCAGCAGCACAAGGCCGGTCAGGAAAACACCCCTCTCTCCCACCCTTTAAACTCAAAAGACTTGTGCTCACTGACCATGGACAGATCCGGTTGTTGCAGGAAACCACAACCGTGCTGGCGCCAAGTGTTTTTATGTTGGTGTTCTGCAACAGTGCTGTCAAGCATGTGTGGTGGTGTGGATGGTCAACCAATATCTTCATCAGTAATGGCCGTGTTTTGGACTGATGAACGCTGAATGAGATTGACCAATATGAAAGAGTCAAATATACTACTGCGGTCTCTGATTCCTGTAACCGCAATCCAACGTGCATAGTGATAATTGAGGTATCACAGAACACTAGGACAGCTTATTTATAGTTTAGGGAGATGGAGAGATACTACGGTAAATATTAAGAGGAACATAAGAAGTAGCAGTAGGCCATTTGGCCCCTCAAGCCTGCTCAATGATATGGCTGATCTGATCTTGGCCTCAACTCCACTTCCCTGCACGCTCCCATAACCTTTGACTCCCTTATCGTTAATCTTTACTTATTTCATTCACCCTGGTTTCACCATTCCTTATGCACCAATCTCCAGTTGAGAATGCAGATCAAAATGCTGTCACGAATGCCGATTTGAAGTCTTTTAGACAGCGTGGCAGCAGCACAGGATTTAGCCATAAATATTTCACGATTTTACAGTTGCACTTAGTGGGTAATTAAAATCTCCTAGACCAATAATTTTGTTAGCCTCTCACTGTTCCCTCTAGTTCCTCTTCCATTTCCCTCCCACATTAGGGAGTCTAAAGCACAGCACCACTAATGTAGAATCCTAAAATGGTTACAGCACAGAAGGTGAACATTTGGCCCGTCGGGCCCATACCGGCTCTCTGCAAGAGCACTTCAGCTAGACTCACTTTCCCCGTAGCCCTGCAATTTTCCTTCAGGTACTTACCCAATTACTTTTTGAAAGCCATGATTGAGTCTGCCTCCACCACCCTTTCAGGCAGTGCATTTCCGATCCTAACCACTCGCTGCATAAAAAAAGTTTCTCCTCCTGTCGGCCTTTAGTTCTTTTGCCAGTCAACTTAAATCTGTTCTCTGGTTCTCGACCCTTCTGCCAATGGGAACAGTTTCTTTCTATCTACTCTGTCTAGACCCCTCATGATTTTGAATACCTCTCTCAAATCTCCTCTCAACCCCAGTTTCTCTAGTCAATCCATTTTTTATGTTGGATCTCTAACTATATTGATTTTGAACCATTTTTGTGTACATCTGTCCCCTCTCCAGCTTGTATTCTCTCTTCTGCCAATATTACCACTTCTCCTCCCATCCCTCCTAAAAAAAATAACCCAATATTTAATGTTCACTCCTGTTCGGTTTTCAGCCCAGTTTCTGTCAGTGCTGTTAAATCAGTATGACTTTCTGCGACATAATTGCAATACTTATACAGGTTGAACCCCTCGGGTCCAGGGCTCTCTGGTCCGGAAACATCCGTGGTTCGGCATTAGTTTGCAGAACAGCCGCTTTCCTGGGCTTCGAGCTCACTGTTAAGCGCTCTCGTAATGCTCAGCATCTCTCTGCTTCCTCATTGTGGAATTGTGGAACTTGACGGTGCATTAAAGGGGCATCAGACCTGAGACAGACAGACAGAAATGACCAATCACCAACATTTCCTACCTCCCCTCCCTCATTCAGCGATCACCAGCACTGACTTCCCATGGTTCAGAAAATTCTCTGTTTTGGCACCAGTCAGGTCCCGAGGTTGTCGGACCAGAGAGGTCCAACCTTTAATTTAAAAAATAAAATAAAAAATAATGCTACTCGTTTCCCATGATTTTGTTTTGTGCAAGCGAATGCCTCATTTCATTATCTTGGTCTTTTCCCTGCTTATAACTAGTTGATTTGATTTTTCCTTCTCGAAACCCTTTATTTCTTGTACATGCTATTCCTCTTTTGCTAAATTCTTTTAGTATAGTTACCTCATCTGTTTCTACTCTCTTTACATGTTTTTTTTCTCATTGCTTTTCCTTGCCCCATAACTTTCTAATTGAAAATACTCTTTGCTTCCCTATTTATTCTTTCCTGTTCCAGTGGAGCCCATTCTTGCAGAACAGCTCCCTTTCTCCCAAGAACTGTGCCAGTGCCCCATAAAATGATCCTCCTGGTGACCTGGCCAATATTTATTCCTCAATCAGCATAACACAGATTATCTGGTCATTATCACATTGCTGTTTGTGTTGACTGCTGTGTTTCCCACGCTACAACAGTGACCACACTCCAAAAGTATTTAATTGGCCCGAAAGCGCTTTGAGACATCCGGTGGTCGTGAACACGCTATATAAATTCAAGTCTTTCCCTATTTTAGCACGTCCCTTCCTTCTTTTAGCCTGTGGCCAGGATGAAACTGTGCTCTTGGGGCACTCTTATCTGTACTGAAACAGATAATGTCTCCTATTACTGCTGCATTCCTAACTGAGTTGCTAATCTCTCTCTCTCTCTCTCTCTCTCTCTCTCTCTCTCTCTCTCTCTCTCCTCCTCCTCCTCCTCCTCCTCCTCCTCCTCCTCCCCTCCCCTCCCCCCCCCCCACATATTAACCCTTGAACTGTGCTTTTTGTCTGTTTTGTCCCTCCTCCCCTGCCTCAGTACACCTCTCCCTGAAAGCAGTCCTGTCATTTGTTGTCAGGCTGTCTTGGCCAATGCCAACTAAGGCAAGTGATTTGGCATGGTGTGACATTATCCCCTTAGAAATATCTCTCAACTTACATTCCCACCTAGCTTTGTATCATCAGCAAACTTGGAAATATTACATTTGGTCCCCTCATCCAAATCATTGATGTACATTGTGAATAGCTGGGGCCCAAGCACTGATTCTTGTGGTACCCCACAAGTTACAGCCTGCCAATCTAAAAATGACCTGTTTATTGTCCGTTAACCAACCCTCAATCCATGCTAGTACCTTACCCCCAATCTCATGAGCCCTAATTTTGTTTAATACCATTTTGGGTGGCACCTTATTGAATGCCTTCTGAAAATCCAAATGCACCACATCCACTGAATTCCCCTTAAGAATTCTGCTAGTTACAACCTCAAAAAACTCCTAACAGATTCTTAACATGATTTCCCTTTTATAAATCCCTGTTGATTCTGACAATCTTAGTATTTTCTAAATGTCCTGTTACCACATTCTTAATAGATTCTTTCCCTACTACTGATAGGCTAACTGGTCTGTAGTTCCCTGTTTTCTCTCCCTCCTTCCTTAAATTTACATTTGCTATCTTCAAATCCGTGGGAACCATTCTAGAATCTGGAATTTTGGAAGATGGCGATCCATACATGGCGATGATACTTTCTATTTGTTTTTCCCTGTTACCATTCCCTAATGAAGTGGGCAAGTGACTTATTTTCAGTTCCCCTTCCCAAAAAATGAGTGCTTCAGTATAATCCCTTACTAACAATTCTGAAATAGTGGCTTAGGGCAATTCTTTTTCATATTTTGCCTTCAATCTTTGCTAGTGCAGAATGCCTAAAGTTTTGCTGGACTTGTGGCCATCCATTCTGAAAAGGATTTGTAAGTTACTTGTCTCCAAGCTTCTAGCCAATAGCATGTGTTTCCCAGGCATAGAATAGTACAGCACAGGAGGAGGCCATTGAGTCTGCACCGGCTCTTTCGAAGAGCAACCCAGTTAGTCCCACTCCTTGGCTCTTTATCCCTGCAATTCTTTCTCCCAAGTAATTATCCAATACCCTTTTGAAGGCTACCATTGAAACTGTGTCCACCACCCTATCAGGCGGTGCATTCCAAATCTTAACCACTCATTGCCGAAAGAGGTTTTCCCTTCACGCTGCCTCTGGTTCTTTGAGTAATCAATGAGTAGGTAATTAAAACCTGCCCTAGTTAAGTCATTTGTCATGTAAAAATTCCTGGTAGACTTGTGTCCTACCACCACACCCTACATTGGGACTTAGAAGACTTGAAAGAAAGAAAGAAAGTATGAATTGAAGCAAGTTGTGTGTGCGGACTTGTCCCAGTGGCTCGGCCAGTTGAGGCAGTGAGTAGTGTACTTGTTCACACCTGGAAGTTCCCAACTGAGTTTGCTATTCTCAGCTGGGTCAGTGGCTGGGATGCTACATTTAACCTTAGAGTTCCGGTGTTGGGAGAGACGAAAATCAGACGAGGTTCCAGTTTCTGCTTAGTGTCCAGTGACCGGGGATGTGCAGGTAGGATTGGGCCCCAATGGTCAACCAGTTTCTGGCACTCAAATCTGTGCTCAACGTGTGAACAGTCGGCACTCTGGTCTCCCTACTACTTGAGGGATATACTAGCATTGGAGGCAGTTTGGAGAAGGTTCACTAGGTTGATCCCTGGGATGAAGGGATTGTCATATGAGGAAAGCTTGGGCCTGTACTCATTGGAGTTTAGAAGAATGAGAGGTGATCTCATTGAAACATATAAGATTCTGAAGAGGCTTGACAGGATAGATGCAGAGAGGATGTTTCCCCTCGTGGGGGAATCTTAAACTAGGGGACATAGTTTCAGAATAAGGGATCGCCCATTTAAGACTGAGAAATTTCTTCTCTGAGGGTTGTGAATCTTTGGAATTCTCTGCCCCAGAGAGCAGTGGAGGCTGGGCCATTAAATATATTCAAGGCTGAATTAGACAGATTCTTGAACTGTGGGGGAGTCGGGGATTATGGGGAACAGGCAGGAAAGTGGAGTTGAGGCCAAGATCAGATCAGCCATGATCTTATTGAATGGTGTGAGGTGCTGGAGGATGTCTGATGCCTGATGCCTGTGGAGTACCCCAGCTAGGCGTAAGTGCTTTCAGGAGAGAGCGAGCAGAGGAAATAGTGTTCAGAAAGGAGAACCAACAAAAGCAATACTTGTGAGTTTATACAGGTGGTCTTTTTTTTTGCAGCTGCTGGAGGCATTAAGAAGTCGGGCAAGAAGTAACGGGGAAACATTGGAAGGTCCAAAATGAACTGTTGATGCTGCATCATTCGTCTGTCTCCAGGAAGTGGGGGGCTGCATTGTGACCTGCTTTTGTTACTTTTTGTCCCTGTAAATTGTATATTTGTTTAAAACCAATAAAGTGTTTTTTTTCCTGTTTTTTTTTTTAAGTGTCTGTTGTCACTAGAATGTAATAGTTGTATTTTTGTTTTCATTTGAACTGTTCATTTTATTATTTTTAAATGGCCAATAGTACAGTTACAAATTTGCCCTTCCAAACTTGGGTTGAGTCTGGAGACTATTTTGAGTTGTGTAACACATCAGGCTGAAGTATTGCTGGGTGCAATTTGAGGAGGTGAATTTTAAAATTGTGAGGCACGTGTGAGAGTGCATTGGTCGTGTTACACGAAGCCTGGTGTTAACATCAGTCTCTGGTTGCTCATTGTCTGTTTCAGCAGATTGGAACCGTATCCAGCCGAGGTTATAGGGGCATATGGACTATTGTCACTAACCTGTCTCGGTGCCAATTACTATCCATTTCCAAAAGGGGTTGGCAGATGACATACCTCAAAGTTTGGGCCAGGCAGAGGCGATGAGCCTGGAGAGGTGCAAGTGCAGGGCTTGTTGGGTCTGAGCATTCGCTGTTAGCCGCGTGGGTCCTTGCTGACTACAAAGAATGTGATTGCAGCACCGGGTGGAAGGAAGCAAAGGAGGATAATCTGATTATCGTCCATGGAGAGGAGCTTTGTTGCAGCTAATTTTTTACTTTACTTAAGGGATGTGGGTGTCTGCATTTACTGCCCATTCCTCATTGCCCTTGAACATCTGAGTGACTTGCTAGGCCATTTCAGAGAGCAGTTAGGAGTCAACTGTATTGCTGTGGGTCTGGAGTTGCATATAGTCCAGACCAGGTAAAGGACGGCAGCTTTCCTTCCCTAAAAGACATTAGTGAACCAGTTGGGTTTGTTACGACGATCAGATAGTTTCATGGTCACCATTACTGATACTAGCTTTTTATTCCAGCTTTAGTTAATTAACTGAATTTAAATTCACCAGCTACCGTGGTGGAATTTGAACTCCCGCCTCTGGATCATTCATTGAGGCTTCTGGATTACTAATCCTGTAACATAACCATCATCACCATAGGCAGTCCCTCGAGTCAACTTTACAATCTATATTAATTACTTAAATGAAGGTGATAGAAAATTCAAACAGGCTGCATTTAGACAGGCTGTGAAAATTCACAGACAACAAGTCAGAGATGCTACATGAGTGGTAGCATGTTGCATTAAGTCATCAATCAACTTGACATTTTAGGACCTTGGGTAGCGAGCCAATTAAAAGGTTAAAAGACTATTAATTGAGCCAATAAGGTCAAAGAAGGAGAGTTCTTTTCTGTAAATTGATCCAGGTATAAGTACAGCCATTTTGACCATGCGGTCCCAGAAGGACAAAGACCTGGTTTAAAGCCACGAACTTGTTACTGGTGTCTGCCAAAAATAAAGTGACATTAAAACTACAATCGGAGTTCGTATTTCATTGGAAATTAAGAGATCTAACAATTTTGGCGTCAAGAACACGATCGCTGAGGAAAGAAACTGAATTTTGGACATCGGACCTACATACTGAGGTAAGGACTCTTTACAAAAGTCCTCGGTCAAAAGTCTAAATTTGCCTCTCCTACGTGATTCCCAAAGCCTCCGGTTTGCGAACCCTCCCGTTGGTAGTCGGCTCGAGGTCCCATAGACGTCTAAACTTCGGCGGTGTGTTAGTTAATTAATCACCGACCTATTGATCGGCTGGAACGCCTACGACTTGAGACCACAGTAAAGAAATCAGTATTATGGCAGCAGGAGATAAGAGCAAAGAATTGCCTACAACTGTTAAAGGTGGGCGGACACCACCTGAGGTTTCGCTAGATGAGATTCTCGAACAGTTGAAAGAATACATAGAGTAACAATTCAACTTATCTAAAACCTGTATTAAGATCGAACAAAAGTACGGAACCTCCAAAGGACAATGGTCCTTGGACGAGATTAAAAAGGTCTGGGGAAAAACGACCCGTATGAAAAATAAAGAGCGAACTAGATGGTCCCTAGCTGTTATGGGAAAGATCCGAAACCGGAATGAAATTATAATGCGTTCCCAACATGATCGAGAACTGACCAGTACAAAGGACCAATTGCAAGCTGTTTGTGCACAGCTGCGACAGAAAATGCTTGAACTTGAAAAGCTGGAAGCGGAAGTTAAAGATCTTAAAGGTGAAATTAAAGAATGGAAAAAATCATTAGGTCAAGAGACAGTAATAGGAAAAGGAAAATGTATTGATGAATTCCCAGGGTACCCATGTTTGGATAAATTAAAAGCACAAACCCGAAGACACGACCGAAGAATAGATACGGTTTCTGAATCCTCCGACGATACAGTGTCGGAGGATGATGAAGAATTAGGGGTGCGCTTTGCCCCGTTTAAAAAAAGACGTGTTGTAGTCAAATCAGAAGAGACTGCGGATGAGGGCGGAACCAAAAAAACAAAGAGAAGGGTGTACGAAGAATACTTAGTTCATGATCCGGCAGACCCAGAGAAAATTGATAAATGGTCCAAGGAATTGCCCAATCCAAAGAAAGGGAGAGTAAAAACGTGGGACCAATTGGACCGCTTAAGAAATATATATCAACTTCATCCCTGGGACGGAGTGCAAATTTTGACCATAATGGTGCCAAAAACACAGGGAAGAAAATTACACGACAAGGTAGAAGAAGCTTTGGGGCAGGATGAGCAAGATTTAGATGCAGGATGGGAGGCGATTAAACACTAGCTGCAAGCCTTCAGTCCAGCTAAGACAGACTGGGGAAAAATTGCAGCCTGCCAACAGAAAGGAACAGAGGAGGTCCTGGAGTATGACGAGCGGTTTAGATGCACGTGGCTAGAACATTCTGGTATGAATAATATGGATGAACAAGTGTTTGGACCTCTGAAAGCAGCTTTCGTAGCAGGTCTAAAGCCAGAACTGTCCAAAATGCTTAAGGTAGTGTTACCGGACTGGGAAGATAGAGGAGCTACCTTTGCAGCATTGGTGGATCGATGTAACCAATTAGATCGGGATATGGGAGCTAAAGTCCGAGCTGTACAGGCTATGGGATGGAAATCCCAGGATTCCGATAAACAGTCATTAGGAAAATTACCCGGAAAATGTCATTATTGTAGAAAAGAAGGTCACTGGGCCAAGACGTGCAGGGCAAAACAGCAAGGTCGTGGCTGGGGAAGAGGACGCAGCCAGGGATACAATTCAGCCAACAAACCAGGCTTGTCACAAGATAATGACCTCATAGAAGCATTTAAGCGACTGACAATACAACAACAGAAGGAGTTACTTGGGATAGCAAAAAACGATTAGAGCCCACCCTGGCCCCCCTCCTCGCACTAATACAACAAAGGGGAGATGGGCTATATATAACTGTGAGGGTGGGCAATAAGGATGTGGACTGTCTTTTAGACACAGGGGCGGAATTAACATGCTTACCCCTACAATATGGAGACCTTTTGCAGTTGGATGGTAGGGCACGTACCGCCTATGGAGTTGGGGGCCATAAAATGGAAATTAAAAGGACAACACCGGTACTTATAGGGCTGGGTCCACATGAACTAACCACGCCGGTCTGGATAGGCCCAGTAGATCAACCCCTTTTGGGAATGGACGTTCTAATCTAAATAGATTCATCATTGCATTTCGAGAATGGTCGGGTGACATGGTCAATTAGAACTTTGAAGAAAGAAGAATTGAAGGAACACCCGATATGGGCTAAAGATAAGCTCGATTGTGGCCTACTCCAGATGGAGCCTGTGTCATTTACCGGGACCAAGCCTCCATGCACTGAACAGTATCCCATCAGTCCAACTGCCATCGCGGGAATCTTACCGGTTATTCAGCAATTGGAGAAACAAGGGGTGCTTATTAAAACGCATAGCTCCTCCAATAGCCCCGTGTGGCTGGTACAGAAATCTAATGAGACTTGGCGTTTGACTGTCGATTATAGGAAAGCTAACCAGTGTATTGATTAAAAAGCTCCTTTGGTCGCAGATCCCTCCACCATTTTTAATGCCCTCAAACCGGAACATAAATATTTCTCGGTTATAGATATGGCCAACGGATTTTGGTAGGTGCCTCTGGCACCGGAGGTTCGACAGTGGTTTGCTTTCACTGTCCAAGGACAACAGTATACTTGGACCCGGTTACCGCAGGGTTTCCACAACAGCCTTACGGTATTCCACATGGCTTTACAAAGCCATTTGCAAGAATTACCTCCCCTGTCATCCACAGTCATCCAATATGTAGACGATATCTTGCTAGCTTCAAACACGGAAGAACAGCATGAACAAGATTTACGAGCTTTGCTGGACCACCTTTGGCTGAAAGGACATAAAGCCAGCATCGACAAAGCACAAATATCCCAAGAAGAGGTTGTATACCTGGGACAAAAGATTTCACAAGGAAAGAGAGAACTTACCCAGGATAGAACTGCAGCTATTCGGGCTGCTAAAAAACCCACCACTATTCAGGAACTAAGGTCTTTTTTGGGATTGTGTAACTTTAACAGAAATTGGATTGACTCCTTGACACAGCTTGCTCAGCCATTGAATGATATTTTAAAGGGGAAACGTGCCTCTAAAGAAGCCATCACCCTCACTAAGGAACAGCAAGAGGCCTTCCTGAGTTTGAAAAAGGCTTTGTGTTTGGCACCGGCTTTGGGAATCCCCGACAGTGGTAAGCCATTTACCCTGTTTGTCCATGAGAAAGAAGGATATATGACAGCTATACTGACACAAGAACATGGGGATCGGCAAAGACCTATTGGCTATTATTCGGCAAAACTGGATGCGGTAGCCCTCGGATGGGGAAGTTGCCTCAGGGCCATGGAAGCGGTAATGATCACTGCGGGTCTAGTCCTCGACCAAAAGCTGATTGTCAAGTGTCCCCACACCGTACAAGCTTTGCTGTCTATGAATAGAATGTCTCAGGTGACAGCAGCAAGATGGACCCGCTGGACAGCAGTTTTGGAAGCTCCTAATCTCCATATCTTCCGGGCCAGCCCGGTTAATCCCGCAACTATGCTCCCGATGTCAGAATCGAGGGAGCAAGAGGGGGGAGAATGTGAAGAGCATGACTGCATGGAGATTTTAAAAGAAACAGAAGAAGCAGCATTAGCAGCAGAGGAGCCTCTGCACAACCCAGACCTCATCCTGTTTACAGATGGTTCCTCCTTTGTTGACAATGGTACCAGAAAAGCAGGATGGGCAGTTACAACCTTATATGAGGTAGTGGCAAAAGGATGTTTACCCTCAGGAACGTCAGCACAACAGGCCAAGTTACGGGCCCTGTCAGAAGCATGTCAAATAGCAGAAGGACAGACAGCTAATGTCTACACAGATTCGCGTTATGCTTTTGGAGTCGCTCACGACTTTGGTCTGTTATGGCGGAAAAGAGGATTCCTCACTGCTGCTGGTACACCTATCCGAAATGGAAAAGAAGTCCGAGACTTACTGGAGGCCATACAATTACCTCAGGAAGTGTCCATCCTGAAGTGTAAGGCCCATACCAAGGAAAATACCACAGAAGCACAGGGAAATGCCCTAGCCGACCAGGCAGCTAAAGATGCCGCCTCACAGGGTGTTCCCCCAGAAGAACCAACACAGATGTGCAGATTGAAAGCACTCAGGACTCTGACACGAGACCTTCAAACAATGCAAGGCGAGTGCTCCCGAGAAGAAAAATGGACATGGATTGAGGCAGGAATTAAGCTATGCGAAGATGGTGTCTGGAGACAAAGAGTTACCGACAAGCCAGTCTTTTTTAGCCCAACAGATCCACTCGTGGGGACACTTGGCCTCACAACAGATGACGGCACGGTTCCAGAAAAGCTGGTGGGGTCGGGGATTTAAAAAACATGCCCAGCTGGTAACAGACCGCTGTGTGGCCTGCCAGAAAAATAATTCTGGACCCATCACGGTAATGCCCCAACTGAGGCTCCCTGCCCCTGTCGGACCATTCCAGCATCTGCAGGTTGATTATCTATCTCTTCCTTCATGTCAAGGATACACTAACATTCTTGTCATGGTCGACAGATTCTCTAGATGGGTAGAAGCTGTCCCAACTAAAAGAGCCACAGCCAATCACACTGCAAAGGTCTTGTGTAAGGATTACATTCCCCGATGGGGAGTCCCGAGTAGCATTGACTCAGATCAGGGAACACACTTCACAGGTGCTGTCTGCCAAGAAGTCTGTAGGTTACTGAACATTACGTGGGATTTACACTGTCCTTATCATCCACAATCATCAGGACAAGTAGAACGAATGAATCGAACTTTGAAACAACGGCTTGCCAAATATCACCAAGAAGGAACACCATGGCCCCAGGCACTACCAATAGTGCTATGTAGCATTAGGGCAACCCCGAACAGAACTACAGGTCTAAGCCCATTTGAAATTATAACAGGAAGACCCATGTCGCTGCCAGGAACTATCGATTTACGGAAAGCTGATGTTCACTTAATGAGTGACACTTTGTTATCATACTGTCAGAACTTAACCAATGCTATTAGTTCTGTTTCCCGACAGATATCGGCAGCTTGGGGTAATCCACCCGAAGGAGGACACGATATCATCCCGGGAGTCTGGGTGTATGTGAAAAAGTTGCATAAAGAATCTTTGGGTGCCAAGTGGGAGGGACCTTATCAAGTGTTATTGATCACCCAGGCAGCTGTTAAAGTCCAAGGAAAGAAAGCCTGGATCCACGCTTCACACGTTAAACGAGCACCCATAACTGAAGCTGAAATTTAATAAGGACAATTACTTTTTGCGAAAATGTATAAATTTACTGTATTATTGATTGTAGGTATTCTAGGCATAGGCCTACTTCTTACTAGCCGACCTTCTGCACCAAAGAGAAATAGTAGGGTAGCAAGGGAATTACATGTAAATATCTTTTTATATATGTCATACATTTATGCCAAACAAGTTAACATTTCTAGTTGTTGGGTGTGTGCGCATATTCCTATTCACTCAAAGGGAGGGATTCACTTGAGGCCAGTTCCCTTGAATATCTCGGAAATGGCTGAGTGGATAATTAATCAAAACAAAACAGGCAATGCGTTTCAGGATACGGAAAACTGGGCACGTAAATGGAAGTCAGCAGGTTACAATCTGACTACCTTTGAAGGGGGATACCAACCGTGCTACAATAATTCCAAACGGCCCCCATTTTTTGTTATCATTAATACAACGGGAATAGGAAGACCAGGGGAATTGGTCTGTCTGATTAGAAACATCAAAGGAGGCCAAAATATGGGGTATAGTAACTGCTCCCGGAATTATAATATAATCAAGCCACGGAACCGTCCAAACTGGGCCGAGGTGGGAATTTTTAACAGGGATTCTGAATAAAACAGATGGAAAAGCCTGGACAGGCCCTGGAGTGTTGCTGACAAAGAAACAGCTAACATTCATTGCATATAATGGCACCTATTGGGTGTGTGGCCACAAGGCCTACCCTTGGCTGCCCCAGAATTGGACGGGATCCTGCTATTTAGCCTACATTGTGCCTTATATGAATCATATAAAGTCACTGTCGGAACATTTACACCATCCTAAGAGAGCTATCACAGAAACAGAGAGGTTCTTTGCCATTCTGATCTCCAGTTATGGGACCGCCAGACTGGCAAGGGAATCCATTAACATGGCATCTGTTGTGGAA
The DNA here is from genome assembly GCF_044704955.1 of Pristiophorus japonicus. NCBI lineage: Eukaryota > Metazoa > Chordata > Chondrichthyes > Pristiophoridae > Pristiophorus > Pristiophorus japonicus. The sequence continues at coordinate 55,865,578 of NC_091988.1, forward strand.
CGAGTAGCCAATGATACCTCAGAGGCCCTAGTTAAAATCAATGCAGAAATGGTAGCAATCCGCACAGTCGCCCTATAGAATAGACTGGCCCTTGATTACATCCTGGCTGAAAAGGGAGGTACTTGCACCCTACTCGGAACTGAGTGTTGCACATATATTCCAGATAGCTCCGAAGAAATTACCCACTTAGCGGAGCATATCCAAAAGGAGGTAGAAAAACTTAAGCAACCCCCATCATTCACTTTGTGGAGTGGAGCCACTGAATGGCTTGGTTCAATAGGAACTTCATTGGTGGAAGGTTTAATTCTATTTGTTGTAATTATTTTACTTTTATATTGTTTGTTTATGTTGATTAAATGTTGTTGCGACCAGGTGGCTGTAGCTGCTGTCCCGCATGTGAGACACCTTGCAGGTCCCAGCAGACCGTCTGTACGTGGCACAGGGGTATGTTATGCTTCAGGGAAGATTGTTTACTGGTTGAACTAAGATATTGATTTGGATTAAATTGGAATAAGGTTAATTAACCTACTAAAACCAGACTTCCATTGTGGCCACGATGGAACTCGGGTTGATGTCAATTTGTGTGGAAGCTACTAGTCCGGACATGTGGCGAAACACATCAACAAATTTTAGAAGGAAACTCTATTAACATGTATGAAATTATTTTGTAGAATGTTTAACCAGTGATACCTGATGTTTTATGATTCAGTTTGTGAAAGAATCAAAGGGGGGATTAATAGAGAATTCAAACAGGCTGCATTTAGATAGGCTGTGAAAATTCACAGACAACAAGTCAGAGATGCTACGTGAGTGGTAGCATGTTGCATTAAGTCATCAATCAACTTGACATTTTAGGACCTTGGGTAGCGAGCCAATTAAAAGGTTAAAAGACTATTAATTGAGCCAATAAGGTCAAAGAAGGCGATTCTTTTCTGTAAATTGATCCAGGCATAAGTACAGCCATTTTGACCATGTGGTCCCAGAAGGACGAAGACCTGGCTTAAAGCCAAGAACTTGTTACTGCTGTCTGCCAAAAATAAAGAAGTTAAAACTACAATCGGAGTTCGTATTTCATTGGAAATTAGGAGATCTAACAGAAGGGACCGAGTGTAATGTAGCCAACTTTGCTGATACAAAGGCCAATGCACACCAGCCACCACACGGGCTTGATGGAGTTAAGTCGTGGTCCAGTGGCAAGGATTAACTAAGACAACTGAGACCAGCTCTGCTGCACGGACCTAGTGCGCACACACTTCACAGTGTTGGCTGCTTCTGGACCCGAACTCGTGCCTCTCCTGGGCCCCGATCACGTCACTCTACGAACTCGCCGCTCCTGCTGTACCTGCCTGTGCTCCAGTCAGCGACCTGGATTTGGGTGATGTTAAATCCAGTAGCCCTCTTCAGTCCAGTCACATGCTCTTGTAAGGCCCCGACTTCCTCTGGTGTGCCTCTCACAGGTCAGAGCCACGCGAAATGCTGGGTCCTCTGCCTTCACACTCACATAACCACTACACTACCATTCCCTCCAATTGTTCAGAAACTTGAGCACATAAATCTAGGTTGGCAGTGGAGTGCTGTACTGTTGGAGGTGCTGTCAGTCAGATGAGACAAACCGAGGTCCCGTCTGCTCAGGTGGATGTAAAAGATACCCCACCACTCTTTTGAAGAAGAGCAGGGGAGTTATCCCCGGTGTTCTGGCCAATATTTATCCCTCAATCAACATAACAAAAACAGATTATCTGGTCATTATCACATCGCTGTTTGTGGGAGTTTAATGTGCGCAAGTTGGCTGTCGCATCTCCTACATTACAACAGTGACTACACTCAAAGTACTTGAGACGTCCGGTGGTCGTGAAAGGCACTATATAAATGCAAGTCTCTTTATAATTGCTTCTCGCTTTAAATTTGTCGAATAGTGATGGATAAAAATTGGATTGGCCCCTCGTTGAACTGAATTTGACAACTTTTATGTTGTAGCTTTTAATTTATGCAAAGATGTTTTTTTTTTAAATTTACTGCCAAATGCAGATTTGAAGGCCTTAACCTGATTAAATGGATCTTGTGATTGTTAACATTTATTTTAAAACTACTTCAAAAACTGGCAGAATTGAATATAATGTGCGCACCCAGTTTGGGACCTCTCAACCAGTGCCCCCACAGGAATCATGTATGTATGTATGTATGCCTGGCCATTCTTCGGTAAGAATTGTAAGTGTATAGCAGTAAATCTGGGAAGTCTATGCGCACTTGTTTTTTATGATTGCATTAAAAAAAATACTGTTAATTCTTGCAAATGAAACCGAAGAGGGATCTTGATAGATGTTTTTGAACACTGGTTCTGGATTTATAGATCTCTAATACCAAGCTGACGTATCTTACTCGAGAGTGGACAGAATGTGAAACTTGCTACCACATGGAGTAGTTGATGTGAATAGCATAGATGCCTTTAAGGGGTAGGCAGGAGGGAGAAAGGAATTGAAGGATAGGCAAATCGGGTGGGAAGAAACTCCTGTGGAGTAGGAAAGCCAGTTGGACTGAATGGCCTGTTTCTGTGCTGTAAATTCTATGAATTTGTGCTCCACTTATTCTGCCCTCTTGAGCATCCTTGATAATCAGTCAACCATTGGTGGCCATGCCTTTTGTTGACTAGACCCCAAGCTCTGGAACTCCATCCCTAAACCTCTCCACCTCTCTACCACTCTTTCCTCCTTCAAGACGCTCCTTAAAACCTACCTCTCTGACCAAGCATTTGGTCACCTGCCCTAATTTCTCCTCATGCGGCTTGGTGTCAAATGTTTTATCTCATAATACTCCTGTGAAGTGCCTTGGGACGTTTCACTACATTAAAGGCGCTATATAAATATAAGTTGTTGTTGAATGTAAAACAAAAACACATCCCTATATAATGCTTCAATTGTGTTGAATAGTGAATTTTCTCCCCTTGTAGTACTGTCTGTCTTCCACCAGGTGGTACTGCTGCATCATTTTGCTAAATCCAGGGGTAGCATATTCTGGCAGAAAACTGCACCCTTTGCAGACAACAAACACTGATTAAAACTTGCTTTTATATAGTGCATTATCATATTTCAAAGCACTTCATATACAATGTATTATTCTGAAATGCAGTGACTGTTCCTCATTCTAATAGTCTGCAGCTTTAATTGTTATGTAAATTTAAGTGTACATTTGTATATTAACTCAATTAAAAATGAAACTTTTACTGTAGCTACTTTTCAAAGGTTAGAAAATTTAAATTTAGGCTTATCTGTACTATGCTTATGAAAAGTTTATCTAAATGATTTGCATAAATAAAAGAATTGATAATCTGTGTGACAGAACTTTTATATATTAATTCTCGGGATATGGGCGTCACTGACAAAGCCAGCTTTTATTGCCCATCCCAAGTTGCCCTTGAGACGTTGGTGGTGAGCCATCTTCTTGACCCGCTGCGGTCCATGTGGTGAAGGTATTATGATGGGTAGGAAGTAGACTTGACTCTCCCAACGTACTCTTGGCAGGCCTCCCACATTCTACCCTATGTAAACTAGAGGTGATCCAAAACTTGGCTGCCCGTGTCCTAACTCACATCAAGTCCCGCTCACCCATCATCCCTGTGCTCGCTGACCTGCGTTGGCTTCCGGTTAAGCAATGCCTCAACTTCAAAATTCTCATCCTTGTTTTCAAATTCCTCCATGGCCTCGTCCCTCTATCTCTATAATCTCCAGCCCCACAACCCCCCCGAGATGTCTGCGCTCCTCTAATTCTGCCCTATTGAGCATCCCTGATTATAATCGCTCAACCATTGGTGGCCGTGCCTTCTGTTGCCTAGGCCCCAAACTCTATAACTCTCTACCTAAACCTCTCCGTCTCTCTATCTCTCTTTCTTCGAGACGCTCCTTAAAACTTACCTCTTTGACCAAGCTTTTGGTTATCTGTGCTAATTTCTACTTATGCAGCTGGGTGTCAAATTGTTTTATCTCATAATACTCCTGTGGAGCGTCTTGGGATGTTTCACTACGTTAAAGGCGCTATATAAATGTAAGTTGTTCCAGGATTTTGACCCAGCAACGAATAAGGTACAGCAATATATGTCCAAGTTGGGATGGCGTGTGACGTGGAGGGAAACTTGGAGATGACAGTATTCCTGTGCACCTGCTGCTCTTTGTTCTGGGTGTTGAAGGTCGTGAATTTGTGAGATGCTGCCGAAGAAGCCTTGGTGACTTGCTCCAGTGCATCCTATAGATAGAACTCACTGAAGCCTTGGTAGACTGGCGGTGGGGGGGGAGTGGATGTTTAATTTGGTGGCTGTGGTGCTGATCTCATGGACTTCTTTGTCCTGGATCATGTCATGGTCCTTCAGTCTTGCAGCTGCCCCCTTCCAGGCAAGTGGAGAGTATTCCATCACACTCCTGACAGGTGCCTTGTAGGTGGTTGATGTTGAGGAATTTGGTACTGGCAAATGCAGTTGCTGTACACGGGCAGAGACTACTTCAGCATTTGAGGAATTGTAAATGGAGTTGAACATTGTGCAATTGTTAGTGAACAGGCTGACTTCTAACCTTGTGATAAGGGTAGGTCATTGAGGCAAATGCAATTTAATTCTGAGAAGTGTGAGGTAATGCACTTGGGGAGGGCTAATAAGGAAAAGGTATACACATTAAGCGTGTCATGTATCTCACAGTACTGTATATAACTGTATCTTACCATGCTATATATGACTGTAACTAGATATGACCTGTAACCACAAGCATACTTTACCACCAGGGGTGCACTTGCAGGAGACACTGCATACCTGTTCCACACAGGTATATAAAGGCAGGTCTCAGGCAAGTGTGGCACTCGAGAGCTGTGAAATAAAGGTGCAGGTCCAGAGTGACCTTGACTTCAGCATGTGCCTCGTGTAAGTCTGTACTGCAGGGTCAGGACTTTACAGTGGCGACGAGTTACGGGATCACAGAATCCACAGAATGGCTACCAACGGCTCAGATGAGAAATACAATGCTGGAGATAATTGGGAGGACTTTATAGAAAGGCTCCAGCAAAGCTTTGTAACCAAAGACTGGTTGGGCGACAATAAGACAGACAAGAGAAGAGCCCATCTCTTGATCCAGCTGTAGCTCGAAAACATACGCCTTAATGAAGGACCTGCTGGCACCCGAGAAACCAGCAAGCAAGTTGTTTGAGGAGGTGAGCACACTGGTGAGAGACCACCTGAAGCCAGCGAGCAGCCTACACATGGCCAGACACAGGTTCTACAACTACAGACGCTGTGTGGGCCAGAGCATACCCGACTTTGTGGCGGAACTTTGGAGGCTGGCTAGTTTATGTGAGTTCTCCGATGAACTAAGGAGAGAAGTACTGAGAGACTTTATTATTGAAGGAATAGGCCATACAGGCATATTCCGAAAGCTTATAGAGACCAAGAACTTGACCCTAGAGGCAGCAGCACTGGTTGCACAGACATTCTTCGCAGGAGAAGAAGAAACGAGGTTGATCTACACTGCGGGTACGACAACTAACGAAACATCGGAACAAGGGGTTCACAGCGTAAAACGAGCCGCTACCCCCACACACAGACAAAGGCAGGAGAGCAGGCCTTCAACATCAGGCAGTGGTGCCAGAAGCCATCAAGGGCCACATGAACGGGCGTTCACACCTCATCAACCCACAATGTGAGCAATCAACTATAGACTGAGAGAAGCTCAAGAGAGATCAGCCAGACGCAGCTCATCCTTCGGAAACAATGGAAGCAGTCTGTGCTGGAGATGTGGGGGAAGGCACTCAACAAGGGGGTGTCAATTTCAGCATGCTGGTTGCAGAAACTGCAACTATACAGGGCATCTGGCTCGCATGTGCAGAAAAATAGCAGCTCGGCTGGTATACGAATCGGAAGGGTCGGAAAGCGGACCAGAAGACGGTGGGGACAGTGCCCGGAACGCTGGGGTACAGCGGGTCAACACGATCAATGGCCGCTGCTCCTACAACAAGACGCCTCCAATAATGATGAGGGTCCTACTCAACGGGATACCCGTCAACATGGAACTGGACACGGGAGCTAGTCAATCTCTCATGAGTGTCCAATAATTTGAACAGCTGTGGCCGCACAAAAGCAACGGACCAAAACTCACAAAGATCGACACCAAACTAAGGACCTATACCAAAGAAATCGTCCCAGTCCTTGGTAGCGCCATGCTCTCAGTCACACACAAAGGGACGGTGAACCGACTTCCCCTATGCATTGTCCCCGGAGATCTCCCAGCACTGCTGGGGAGAAGCTGGCTGGCAAAACTAAATTGGAAATGGGATGATGTTCACGCCATGTCGTCAGAGGAACAGACCTGCTGCTCAACAGTTCTAAGTCGTTTTGAACATCTCTTTCAGCCAGGTGTGGGCACCTTCAAGGGGGCTAAAGTTAAAATCTACATCACACAGGATTCCAGAGCGGTCCTTCTCAAGGCTAGAGCTGTGCCTTATGTGATGAGGAAAAAGATTGAACACGAACTGGACCAGCTTCTGCGGGAAGGCATTATCTCACCCGTGGAATTTAGCGACTGGGCAAGTCCCATCGTCCCCGTCATGAAGCCTGATGGATCCGTACGAATCTGTGGGGATTACACGTCTACCATAAACAGAGTCTCCCTACAGGACCAATACCCGCTGCCCAGAGCGGAGGACCTATTTGCCACATTGGCTGGAGGAAAACTTTTCTCAAAACTAGACCTCACATCTGCGTATATGATGCAAGAACTGACCGAAGAGTCTAAGCTACTCACCACCATCAACACACATCGAGACCTTTTTATGTACAATCGATGCCCATTCGGCATCAGGTCAGCTGCTATATTCCAGCGCAACATGGAGAGTCTGCTCAAGTCCATCCCGGGGACGGTTGTGTTTCAAGATGACATACTCATCACGGGCAGGGACACCGACTCCCATCTCCGCAATTTGGAGGAAGTACTAAGTCGATTGGATCGGGTAGGCCTAAGAGTTAAGAAATCCAAGTGTCTGTTTCTCGCGCCCGAGGTTGAATTTTTGGGCAGAAGGATTGCCGCTGATGGAATCCACCCAACAGAATTAAAAACCGAAGCAATTCGTCTGGCACCCAGGCCCCTGGAATGTCTCGGAACTGCGTGCCTTTCTCGGGCTACTCAATTACTTTGTGAACTTTATGCAGAATTTGAGCACACTGCTGCAGCCTCTCCACGTGTTACTCAGAAAGGGGTGCGATTGGTTTTGGGGGGACGCCCAAGAACGCGCCTTCAATAAGGCACGCAACCTTCTGTGTTCCAACAGTGTTTTAGCCTTTTTTGACCCAGGTAAAAAGCTAGTTATTACATGTGATGCATCAGCGTACGGGGTCGGGTGTGTTTTACAGCATGTCAATGATGCGGGTAAATTACAATCCATTGCTTATGCCTCCAGGTCACTTTCGCGGGCAGAGGACAGGTACAGTATGGTTGAGAAGGAGGCGCTCGCGTGCGTGTACGGTGTCAAAAAGATGCACCAATACCTTTTCGGGGCCAAGTTCACGTTAGAAACTGACCACAAACCCCTCACGTCCCTGCTATTCGAGTGCAAGGCAATAAACGGCAATGCCTCGGCGCGCATTCAGCAGTGGGCACTCATTCTGGCATCTTACGACTACACAATAAGGCACAGACCAGGCACAGACAACTGTGCCGACGCACTTAGCAGGCTACCCCTGGCGACCACGGAAGGGTCCGACGAACAGGACTGTGAAATAGTCATGGCAATCAATGCCTTTGAATCCACAGGTTCGCCCATGATGGCTCGCCAAATCAGAGTCTGGACGACCAGCGACCCCACGTTATCCTTAGTAAAAAGATGTGTTTTAACTGGTGACTGGGCAGAGGCTCGCGATGCCTGCCCCGAGGAGATCAAACCTTTCCATAGGCGCATGCATGAACTATCAGTATAGGCAGACTGCCTGATGTGGGGAAGCTGAGTAGTTATGCCCTTGTGAGGCAGAGAGGCATTTGTCCGGGAGCTCCACTGTATAGTAAATTCTATACATGATCAAATTTGGCTATTTGTCATTGAGTTTTCGGGCCAGTGTCCCTGATTTTCCAGTTTACTCTCACCTCTGGGAAGTTTTTTTTTAATTCAGTCACGGGATGTGGGCGTTGCTGGCAAGACCAGCATTTATTGCCCATCCCTAACTGCCCTTGGGGAGGTCGCAGTGAGCTGCCTTCTTGAAACAACTGGCTTGCTAAGTCAACCACATTGCTGTGGGTCTGGAGTCTAATATAGGCCAAACTGAGTAAGAATGGCAGATTTCCTTCCCTGCCATTAGTGCAGGACATTAGTGAACCAAACGGGTTTATTACGACAATCTAATGGTTTCATGGTCACCATTACTGACATCAATTTTTTAAAAGTTAATTGAATTTAAATTCCACAGCTCCATGGTGGGATTTGAACGCATGTCTCACAGATCATTAGTGCAGGTTTCCAGATTACTAGTCCAGTAACATAACCATTATGCTACTGTGCCCATATGTAGTTAAAGAGCCGCAGTAGTGGTCACCCCTGCCCACTGTCAGCTAGCATGGGGCCACAAATGAGGAAATAAATAAAATACATTGAAAAAAAAGGAAGACGATGAAAGTGTAAATTGTTGCACCTATAGCAACGCACTGACAGGCCAATAGTTCGATCTGCAATGCCTCAAACAGTTGCTGACTTTTTAGAGGGACTGAGCAGAGGCGAGTTGCTTTGTAACAAAGGGAAAAGTTAAGGAAAGTTATTCGAGAGTAAACGGATACTTCAGTGCCCCAGCAGGTTTTGTCCAAGGTTTGTAGCACAGCTTACTCCAGTATAGCGCTACAACTTCAGTTTGCATTTCAGGCGAATCATCTGATGATCCTGAATATAGTGAGCGCAAGCCTGGTCATTGATGACATACAGCATTCCCTGATTGATTAATGGCCATTTCCAGCATGTAACCCAACATCAATTAGGAGCAACGTGTAGGTGTGAGTTCCCAATTTCAGACTATCGTAAGGGAGAGGTGGGTGCAACAACAACAACTTGTATTTATATAGCGCCTTTAACATAGTGAAATGTCCCAAGGCGCTTCACAGGAGTGTTAATGTGATAAAAATTTTAAACCGAGCTGCATGAGTAGAAATTAGCACAGGTGACCAAAAGCTTGGTCAAAGAGGTATGTTTTAAGGAGCATCTTGAAGGAGGAAAGAGAGGTGGACAGGTTTAGAGTGGGAGTTCCGGAGCTTGGGGCCGAGGCAACAGAAGGCACGGCCACCAATGATTGAGCGATTATAATCAGGGATGCTCAAGAGGGCAGAATTAGAGGAGTGCAGACATCTCAGAGGGGTTGTGGGGCTGGATGTGATGGATGCAGACAAAGACAAACCTTGACAGAACAATATTTCCCTTCCCCTGGTTCTGCCTTAAATTGGTGTATATGTACATCGGACCGATAGATTGCACTCATAACTGATTCAACCCAGACAACACTGATTGTGTGGAACATCAATTAAATCATTTGTGCACATTAGATAGAATTAAACAGAGTCTACACCACAGAAACAGGCCATTCGGCCCAACAGGTTTATGCTCCACTCGAGTGCTGTCCTGTTCACTGATGCTGTCCAGGTCAGGTTCACTTCTCTCCTACTTGACCAATTTGAGTTCCACCTCAACAGGGTAGTGATCACTGACTTCCAAAGTCTGATCATAAAAGAAAAATATGGTTATTACCCTGGCTACTTCGTGCATTACCAATTAAGTAAAAGTAATGGCCGGGGTGCTGGCGCAGAACACTATGCGAATACCGCCCTGCCCCCACCCCACGCCTGCACTGTTCCCACCGCGCAGAGGGATTATATCGAATATACAGCACAGAAACAGGCCATTCAGCCCAACCAGTCCATGCTGGCGTTTATGCTCCAATCGAGCCTCCTCATGTCTTTCCTCATCTAACTCTATCAGCATCACCCTCCATTCCCTTCTCACTCATATGCTTGACCAGCCTCCCCTTAAATACATCTATACTATTCACCACTTCCTGTGGTAGCATGTTCCACATTCTCATCACTCTGGGTAAAGAAGTGTCTTCTGAATTTCTTATTTGATTTCTTGGTGACTATCTAGTATTGATAATATTACACTGTCCATGGCTCCAAACACTCCTTTCAGGTGAAACAGCAATTTATTTGTACTTTTAATTGAATATACTGTATTTGCTGTTCACAATGCGGTCTACTCTACACTGGGGAGACCAAACGCAGATTGTGCGGGTCGCTTTGCAGAACATAAGAACAAAAGAAATAGGAGCAGGAGTAGGCAATGCGGCCCCTCGAGCCTGCTCCGCCATTCAATAAGATCATGGTTGATCTGATCATGGACTCAGCTCCACTTCCCCGCCCGCTCCCCATAACCCCTTATCCCCTTATTGTTTAAGAAACTGTCTATCTCTGTCTTAAATTTATTCAATGTCCCAGCTTCCACAGCTCTCTGAGGCAGCGAATTCCACAGATTTACAACCCTCAGAGAGAAGAAATTTCTCCTCATCTCAGTTTTAAATGGGCGGTCCCTTATTCTAAGATCATGCCCCCTAGTTCTAGTCTCCCCCATCAGTGGAATAATCCTCTCTGCGTCCACCTTGTCAAGCCCCCTCATAATCGTACACGTTTTGACAAGAACACCTCTCATTCTTCTGAATTCCAATGAGTAGAGGCCCAACCTACTCAACCTTTCCTCATAAGTCAACCCCTCATCCCCGGAATCAACCTAGTGAACCTTCTCTGAACTGCCTCCAAAGCAGGTATATCCTTTCGTAAATATGGAAACCAAAACTGCACGCAGTATTCCAGGTGTGGCCTCACCAATATCTTATATAGCTGTAGCAAGACTTCCCTGCTTTTATATTCCATCCCCTTTGCAATAAAAGCCAAGATACCATTGGGCTTCTTGATCACTTGCTGTACCTGCATACTATCCTTTTGTGTTTCATGCACAAGTACCCCCAAGTCCCGCTGTACTGCGGCACTGTGCCATCTTTCTCCATTTAAATAATAACTTGCTCTTTGACTTTTTTCTGCCAAAGTGCATGACCTCACACTTTCCGACATTATGCTCCATCTGCCAAATTTGTGCCCACACACTGAGCCTGTCTATATCCTTTTGCAGATTTTTTGTTTCCTCCTCACACATTGCTTTTCCTCCCATCTTTATACCGTCAGCAAACTTGGCTGCATTACACTTAGTCCCTTCTTCCAAGTCGTTAATATACATTGTAAATAGTTGGGGTCCCAGCACTGATCCCTGCGGCACCCCACTCGTTACTGGTTGCCAACCAGAGAATGAACCATGTATCCCGTCTCTCTGTTTTCTGTTAGTTAGCCAATCCTCTATCCATGCTAATATTTTACCCCCAACCCCATGAGCTCTTATCTTGTGCAGTAACCTTTTATGTGGCACCTTGTCAAATGCCTTCTCGAAGTCCAAATACACCACATCCACTGGTTCCCCTTTATCCACCCTGTTCGTTACATCCTCAAAGAACTCCTTAAAATTTGTTAAACATGACTTCCCCTTCATAAATCCATGCTGACTGCCTGACTGAATTATGCTTTTCCAAATGTCCTGCTACTGCTTCTTTAATAATGGACTCCAACATTTTCCCAACCACAGATGTTAGGCTAACTGGTCTATAGTTTCCTGTTTTTTGTCTGCCTTCTTTTTTAAATAGGGGCATTACATTTGCAGTTTTCCAATCTGCTGGGACCTCCCCAGAATCCAGGAAACTTTGGTAGATTACAACCTATGCACCTCATCTTTTGTTTAGGCACTTTACAGCCTTCTGGACTCAACATCGAGTTCAACAATTTCAGACCATAATCTCGGCCCATATTTTTTTCCGTTTCCTCCTTTTTTTTTTACAAACCCCCACCCCCCTTTTCTTTTCTCTCTGATTCCCACGAAAGCTGGTGACGATTCTGCTATTCACACCCTATGTAGACTCATCTTTTGTTTCCTAACTTGTGCCATTACTATCTCATTTTTGCTCATCATCACTTTTGTCTCTCAAATCTCTCCTGCCTTCCACCCTATCACAGACCTTCCCTTTTGTTCTTTCCTCCCCTCCCCCATTACTAATTCCCTGGTCTCGTCCTCTAAGGGACCAACATTTACTTCAGCCACTCTTTTCCTTTTTATATACCTATAAAAACTCTTGCTATCTGTTTTTATATTTTGTATTAGTTTACTTTCATAGTCTATCTTCCCTTTCTTAATCACTTTTTTAGTCGTTCTTTGCTGGCTTTTAAAAGCTTCCCAGTCTTCTGGCCTCCCACTAGTGATAAGGGGATAAGGGGTTATGGGGAGCGGGCAGGGAAGTGGAACTGAGTCCATGACCAGATCAGCCATGATCTTATTAAATGGCGGAGCAATCAGTCCGGTGAAATGGCGGGTCACAGACCCGAAACGTTAACTCTATTTCTGTCCGGACCTGCTGAGATTTCCAGCATTTTCTGTTTTTATTTCACATTCCAGCATCCGCAGTATTTTGCTTTTGTATCTTATATCGATGGCCTCTAGTTATGCTCTTCCCCACAAGTAGAAACACTCTCTCTGTATCCACTCTATCAAAACATGTCATAATTTTAAAGACCTCTATCAGGTCAGCCTTCAGCCTTTTATTTCAAGAGAAAAGAGATCCAGCCTGTTCATCCTGTCCTGATAGGTATACCCTCGCATTTCTGGTATCATCCTTGTAAATCTTTTTTTCACCCTCTCCAGTGCCTCTGTATACTTTTAAAACTGGATTAAAATCTGCCCTTAAAACTCAATTCACAAAATCTGTTACCATCTGGCCTACCTGCTCGTCAGTCAGTTTCAGTGCTTCCTGGAAGTCGAAGGGCTTTGCGGAACTTGGAACAATCCCCTGATAAAACGTATCGCCATAAACGACAATTCTGTCAACAACAACAGGCACAGTCAGAGACAGTGCCAGAAGCAGTGTAAACAGAGAATTCTCTGTGGACTCCGCACACATCAATAGAAATGCTGCATTGCAACAAGACACTTTATACAGGAAACTAAAACAGTATATATTGTTAAGGAGTGCGATCTTATCCAAGACTGTTTCGTTTAGCGCGAGGTGCACTCATTTTGATTTAATGCTGACATACCATATGTATTTCACTCCTGAGAACAAATGCCGCTCCATATGCTTACATGGATTTGTGATCCATCTTATTCTTTTTGTTCATAATCTCATTCCTTATATTTCCCCAGTGTTGACAGCTCTGTCGGCTCCTGTCTCCCAGAGCGAGTTCAAAGTTTTCTCTTTTAAAAGTCCTTTCCCTTTGAGTGGAATTGTGTTTGACGTTGCTGGCATGAACCCTTTCCCCATATATGACCGAGGTAGTTAGGATTTTTGCCATATAGTTAATGAAAACGAAACCATTTTACATAGGTGGCATCTTGGTACAGGGTTTTCGGCAGGGAGATAATTGCTGTCCCAGTGGAGGAAGGGAACAAGTAGAGGTGAAGCGTGTCCTCAAAGAAGTGGGGAGAAAATGAATGAGCACATCAACCAGGGCTGCTCTTTCACATCGAACAGCCGGTTCGAGAAGGGCAATGCCACATGTCCGGGGCGGATGGGGGTGGTTGCAAGCTGGCTGCTTCCTCTTTCCCGAGTCTAGAACTAAGGGGGCGTAGTCTCAGGATAAGGGGTAGGCCATTTAAGACTGAGATGAGGAGGAATTTCTTCACTCAGAGGATTGTGAATCTTTTGGATGCTCAGTCGCTTGAGTATATTCAAGGCTGAGATAGATATGTTTTTTGGACTTTGGGGAAATCAAGGGATATGGGAATCCGGCGGGAATGTGGAGTTGAGCCATGACCTTATTGAATGGCAGAGCAGGCTCGAGGGGTCGTACGGCCGACTCCTGCTCCTTATTCTTATGTTCTCTCATGCCTAGAATGATAGGCAATACAATTTTAGTTTGCATTCCCACCTTCAAGTCAGAAGATTGAGGATTCAAGCCCAATTCGAACTTGAGCACCATGCTTAAAATGGCCCTTCAGTGCTGCACTGAGAGACATCTCGTCAAGAATTTAAACTCTCCCTGTTCAGGTGGATGTAGAAAAAAAATCTGACGACACTGTTTGAAGACCAGAAACTGTCGTGGAGCCAAAATACATACCGGTTTGTAAAACTCAAGTGGATAAATATCTACAAGAGAACAATTTTAAAGGATGCAGGTTAAAAACGGGGGAATGGGACTGAGTAGAAAGCTCATTCAGGTCTCATGTTGTGTGGAAAATGTTATGATTCAATGAGTTACATTAATTATGGATTAATATTGCATACAGCACAACAGATGGCCAGCAGTGAGTTACATAAAGAATATCCCATGCTGGCAGTAAGTTTTTATTAAAGGTACCTTCGGGAACGGCAGCCTGAATGAAGGTAATAATATAACAGTATTCTAGCCTTAGAATTTTTTTTGTGAAAGCAATCCATGGGGAAAAGACTACGTGAATAATACATCAACTTGTTGCTGGCAGTAACCCTTCAGGTCTTCTTTTAATGAGATGGTGATGTTAAGTGTACATAGCAACCAGGAAGGAGGCTGAGGAGGTGACTCACCTCGGGCAGCATGCACAGTGGCAGGGAAGTGCATTGAAGGTCCCTTGCTCCAGCTAGGTTAGCAGAAAGGGAAGACTGCTGGCACCCAGGCGATTCTGGGAGGGTGGCCGGAAAATTAGTGGGGCAGCAGTCGCTCAGAGCCACTTTCACACCTCTTCATGGGCAGTCAGAAATCCTGCCCATCTCCTCAGCTGGAAAATTACATGTAGTGGAGGGGAGGGAAGGCTCCTTCAAAAAATGGGGGAAGTAAATAACTGTAAAGGATGATGGGGAGGAGGAGGGAACCAGGCAATTAAGCAAGGACTTTGAACAGACTCTGTTCTCGTCCCAGGCTTGTGATCTGTTGCTTCACCTGTCATAGGCCTGGTCCGTCTTTTCATTTGCGGTCGTGTCCTCGTCATCCCCAATGAGCCAGTGGAACTTCTTATCTGTTCGGATCCGGATCGTCTTCATCTTCTTCTTCGATACGTACCTGCCGTCAGCATTGAAGTCTCCAAGTATCATGATGTTCTGTGGAAAGAGGAAGCTGTCAGGTGAGATGTGACACAAGGATAGCCCCTCCTGTGCGGTGTCTCATTGAATGAAGCCAGCTGAACTTAGAAATAACTGGTGGTGATATTAATGGATGTGCTTGTAATCCTCTGCTCACTATTTTAACGCAGTAACTCATTTACTTTAAATCGGTTAACTGCTCTCCAAAAAATAAATATCATACAAACGCATTAAGCATTGAATACATTCAGTCATTCCCAGGCTTAAATGTCTTATTTTTAGTAATGTTTAAATGACACTGTAATGCTTTCCATTCTTCCACAGGATTTTTATTTATCCCAAAATATTTCTTTTGATATTTTTAAGTAGTTACTTTATTGGCCCCTTATTGCAGCCGGTCCTAACTCACTACCGTGCTTGACAGTGTCCTGTAAGCAGTGATGCCAACATTGAGGAGAAGATTTGGGATGATGAAGTTAGGCAGATTGCAAACCCACTAAAGCAAAGGGAGTTGAGCGCTCCTGATGGCCAAGTCCTGAAAGGCGCCACTTTGTGTCAGCCACGGCTCTGGGTCAGAAGGTTGTGGGTGCAAGTCCCACTCCAGAGCAATTAATGAATATGATATAATTGTCGTCACGGAGACATGGCTCCAGGGTGACCAAGGTTGGGATCTCAACATCCAGGAATATTACATTCAGGAAGGATAGACAGATAGGAAAAGGAGGTGTGGTAGCGTTGCTGGTTAAAGAGGAAATTAACACAATAGTAAGGAAGGACATTAGCTTGGATGATGTGGAATCTGTATGGGTGGAGCTGCGGAATACCAAAGAGCAGAAAACGCTAGTGGGAGTTGTGTACAGACCATCAAACAATAGTAGTGAGGTTGGGGACAGCATCA
The DNA here is from genome assembly GCF_044704955.1 of Pristiophorus japonicus. Lineage (NCBI taxonomy): Eukaryota > Metazoa > Chordata > Chondrichthyes > Pristiophoridae > Pristiophorus > Pristiophorus japonicus. Next base: position 55,881,612 of record NC_091988.1, read on the forward strand.
AACAAGAAATTAGGGATGCTTGCAATAAAGGTACAACAGTTATTATCATGGTTGACTTTAATCTACATATAGATTGGGCTAACCAAACTGATAGCAATACGGTGGAGGAGGATTTCCTGGAGTGTATTAGGGATCGTTTTCTAGACCAATATGTCGAGGAACCAACTAGAGGGCTGGCCATCCTAGACTGGGTGATGTGTAATGAGAAAGGACTAATTAGCAATCTTGTTCTGTGAGGCCCCTTAGGGAAGAGTGACCATAATATGGTAGAATTCTTTATTAAGATGGAAAGTGACACAGTTAATTCAGAGACTAGGGTCCTGAACTTAAGGAAAGGTAACTTCGATGGTATGAGATGTGAATTGGCTAGAATAGACTGGCAAATGAAACTTAAAGGGTTGGCGGTGGATAGGCAATGGCAGACATTTAAAGATCACAAGGATGAACTTTAACAATTGTACATCCCTGTCTGGAATAAAAATAAAATGGGGAAGGTGGCTCAACCGTGGCTAACAAAGGAAATTAAGGATAGTGTTAAATCCAAGGAAGAGGCATATAAATTGGCCAGAAAAAGCAGAAAACCTGAGGATTGGGAGAAATTTAGAATTCAATAGAAGAGGACAAAGGGTTTAATTAGGAGGGGGAGAATAGAGTATGAGAGGAAGCTTTCCGGGAACATAAAAACTGACTGCAAAAGCTTCTATAGATATGTGAAGAGAAAAAGATTAGTGAAGACAAACGTAGGTCCCTTGCAGTCAGGTTCAGGTGAATTTATAATGGAGAACAAAGAAATGGCAGACCAGTTGAACAAATACTTTGATATCTGTCTTCACGAAGGAAGACACAAATAACCTTCCGGAAATACTAGGGGACCGAGGGTCAAGTGAGAAGGAGGAACTGAAGGAAATCCTTATTAATCAGGAAATTGTGTTAGGGAAATTGATGGGATTGAAGGCCGATAAATCCCCGGGACCTGACAGTCTGCATCCCAGAGTACTTAAGGAAGTGGCGCTAGAAATAGTGGATGCATTGGTGATCATTTTCCAACAGTCTATCGACTCTGGATCAGTTCCTATTGACTGGAGGGTAGCTAATGTAACAGCACTTTTTAAAAAGGAGGGAGAGAGAAAACTGGTAATTATAGACCAGTTAGCCTGACATCAGTAGTGGGGAAAATGTTGGAATCAATTATTAAAGATGAAATAGCAGCGCATTTGGAAAGCAGTGACAGGATCGGTCCAAGTCAGCATGGATTTATGAAAGGGAAATCATGCTTGACAAATCTTCTGGAATTTTTTGAGGATGTAACTAGTAGAGTGGACAAGGGAGAACCAGTGGATGTGGTGTATTTGGACTTTCAAAAGGCTTTTGACAAGGTCCGCACAAGAGGTTGATGTGCCAAATTAAAGCACATGGTATTGAGGGTAATGTATTGACCTGGATAGAGAACTGGTTGGCAGACAGGAAGCAGAGAGTCGGGATAAACGGGTCCTTTTCAGAATGGCAGGCAGTGACTAATGGGGTGCCCCCGCAGGGCTCAGTGCTGGGACCCCAGCTCTTTACAATATACATTAATAATTTAGATGAAGGAATTGAGTGTACTATCTCCAAGTTTGCAGATGACACTAAGCTGGGTGGCGGTGTGAGCTGTGAGGAGGACGCTAAGAGGCTGCAGGGTGACTTGGACAGGTTAGGTGAGTGGACAAATGCATGGCAGATGCAGTATAATGTGGATAAATGTGAGGTTATCCACTTTGGTGACAAAAACACGAAGGCAGAATATTATCTGAATGGTGACAGATTAGGAAAAGGGGAGGTGCAACGAGACCTGGTTGTCATGGTACATCAGTCATTGAAAGTTGGCATGCAGGTACAGCAGGCGGTGAAGAAGGCAAATGGTATGTTGGCCTTCATAGCTAGGGGATTTGAGTATAAGAGCAGGGAGGTCTTAATGCAGTTGTACAGGGCCTTGATGAGGCCTCACCTGGAATATTGTATTCAATTTTGGTCTCCTAATCTGAGGAAGGACGTTCTTGCTGTTGAGGGAGTGCAGCGAAGGTTCACCAGACTGATTCCTGGGATGGCAGGACTGATGTATGAGGAGAGATTGGATCGACTGGGCCTGTATTCACTGGAGTTTAGAAGGGTGAGAGGGGATCTCAGAGAAACATATAAAATTCTAATGTGACTGGACAGGTTAGATGCAGGAAGAATGTTCCTGATGTTGGGAAAGTCCAGAAACAGAGGACACAGTCTAAAGATAAGGAGTAAGCCATTTAGGACGGAGATGAGGAGAAACTTCTTCACTCAGAGAGTTGTTAACCTATGGAATTCCCTACCGCAGAGAGTTGTTGATGCCAGTTCATTGGATATATTCAAGAGAGAGTTAGATATGGCCCTTACGGCTAAAGGGATCGAGGGGTATGGAGAGAAAGCAGGAAAGGGGGACTGAGGTGAATGATCAGCCATGATCTTATTGAATGGTGGTGCAGGCTCAAAGGGCCGAAAGGCCTACTCCTGCACTTATTTTCTATGTTCTATGTTTCTATGTTTCCAGAGACTTGAGTGCAAAAATCTACACTGATTCCCAGTGCAGTACTAAGGGAGCGCTGCACTATCGAAGGTGCCATCTTTTGGATGGGACGTTAAACTGAGACCCTGTGGAAGTAAAAGATCCCATGGCACTATTTGAAAGAGGAACAGGGGAGTTATCCCTGGTGTCCTGCCCAATATTTATCCCTCAATCAACATCACTAAAATAACAGATTATTTGATCTTTATCGCGTTGCTTTTTGTGGGAGCTTGCTGTGCGCAAATTGGCTGTCGCGTTTCCTACATTACAACAGTGACTACACTCCAAAAGTACTTAATTAGCTGTAAAGCGCTTTGGGGCGTCCGGTGGCCGTTAAAGACGCTATATAAATGCAAGTCTTTCTTGTTTGGTTTTTGGTGTGGTACTGAGCCATCAGGAAGCTCATCAGGTTTGATCCGGCGTCAGTGGTGAGTTTGCCGACCTCAGTTGGAACAGGCATTAGAGATGCTACCATGTGCTTTGGTGCCTCAGGGTTAGACAGTGGCAAAATAAGCCAGGGTTTCTTCACCTGATCGCCAGCTAACGATACCCATGTGGGGCTCGTCTCTGACGCCCCTGCGACCTGTCAGGCATCCTGCCGACATTCATCCTCCATGCCCATACATTGGCCGAGACCCTAGAAGGTATCCGTGGGAGGCATGGCTCATGTTGGAAAAATGTTGGAGGACATAAATGGCGGTGCAATTGTTTTTTTTAAAGAGTGACACGAAAAAGAATAGGTTCCATTTTTAAACCACACTGGACTGTTCACTCCTAATGAGTGAGACTTGTCAGATCTTAGAAACATAGAAAACATAGAAAATAGGTGCAGGAGTAGGCCATTCGGCCCTTCTAGCCTGCACCGCCATTCAATGAGTTCATGGCTGAACATTCAACTTCAGTACCCCATTCCTATAGAAACATATCTTCACACACTTCCTAGGCCACACTGCACGTGGTCTTCTCAATCCCAAGCAATTTTATGTGGTGACCCTTTGGGATAGCAGTAGAATTACTCTTGAACAAAAGCAAACTACTCTTACACTCAGGGTGGCTGAGATAGCCCATGGGGCTTTAAATCTCTGAGTAGCGTCAAAAATAAGTTCTGGGATTATTTTTTACAATTTTCTCCTCCCCTCTCCTAGTGGTGCCGGCTTCTCCCGGGGTGCAGTTCCAAAGATGCAGCAGTCCTTCCGTTCCTTTACTTGTCCCATTACTATCTCCTTTTGCCTCACATCATCGTCCCTTTTGTCATTTCATCTCTCCTGCCTTCCATCCTATCAGAGGACTTCCCGTTTGTTCTTTCCTCCCCTCCCCCTTTCCCTGCCCTAACACCAGCTTAAAACCTGTTACATCTCTAACCTTTTTCAGTTCTGATCTGAAATGTTGACTCTGTTTCTCTCTCCACAGATGCTGCATGGCCTGCTGAGTATTTCCAGCATTTGCTGAATTACTCTTGAAATTCATTTGAATAGTTTATTCATAATCGTCAAATTTTGTTATGATTGCTGTATTCATAATTTTACCGCCAATAGTGCCATTTAAGGAACTATATGCAGTCGCTGGAATTCTCATTTGTCATCAATATAAAATAAGTCACCAAGAAATCAAATAGGGAATTCAGAAGAAACTTCTTTACCCAGAGAGTGGTGAGAATGTGGAACTTGCTATCACAGGGAGTGGTTGAAGTGAATAGTATAGATGCATTTAAGGGGAGGCTGGATAAGCATATGAGGAAGAGGGTTATACTGATACATTTAGATGAAGAAGAATGGGAGGAAGCTCTGGTGGAACATAAACACCGGCATGGACTGGTTGGGCAGATTGGTCTGTTTCTGTGCCATATATCCTATGTAATGCTATGTAAAAGGAGACAAGAGTAGATATGAGATTGTTGGACCCATTTCCCAATTAAAACCACCTTCTATTGTACATTCTGAATCACACTGATATCACAGTGTAATTCTCCCACCAGGGCCAATTCTGATACATGTGAATTTAATGTTACCATTCCTGTGCATGCTCTTTTGTTCATTTCCTCCCACCTCACCCACCCACCATACCAAGTCTGGCAGTTGTCACTTCCTTCCACAGATATCCCTGCCAATCTGCAGTTTCTACCCTCCCTCCCTCCCATATTGGTTTCTCTGATCTTAATCTGCACCATCTGCCTCCATCTGTCACTTCCACTCCAGTCTAACGTTCCCTTTCATCACTTTTGCCTGCTGCATTTTTCAAGTTCCACCTTCTCATTATTCCCAAAATTTTGTCTGTCCATCTATTTTGTATGCTTTGATTGGTCTATCAACCTGAATTTTCTCCCACCTCCTTGGCCCAGCACATTTCTTTGACAGGACTGTTGATCAGTGAGTGCGAATCAGGACAGGGCCCCAGCCATCTGAGTCATCATTGGGGCTATGGCATTGTTTCTTGACATGAAGATATTAGGACCACCTGCAACCAGCATTCAGTCCCGTAGGTTCTAGGTGCGATAAACTGTGCAGTGATCTGGTCAGACCACACCTTTAGTACTGTGTCCTGTTCTGAGGACCCAGGCACAAGGGGAGACATTCAAGCACTGAAGGCAGTGCAGAAAAGACCAGAGGTCTGTTCCATAGTGTCAGAGAGCTGAGCTATGCGGAAACACTTGGGAACTAGTTTTCAGTTAGGAAAGGAGCAATCTGAGACGTTTATAAGATAGTAAATGGTATGGAAGGGGTAAATCCGAAACACAACAACAACAACTTGTATTTATACAGCGCCTTTAACGTAGTGAAACGTCCCAAAGCGCTTCACAGGAGTATTATGCAATAAAATTTGACACTGAGCAGCATAAGTAGAAATTAGCGCAGGTGACCAAAAGCTTGGTCAAAGATGTAGGCTTTAAGGAGCGTCTTGAAGGAGGAAAGAGAGGTAGAGAGGTGGAGAGGTTAGACAGGGAATTCCATAGCTTGGGGCCTAGGCAACAGATTACAATCAGGGATGCTCAGGAGGGCAGAGGTGGAGGAGCGCAGATATCTTGGGGGGTTGTTGGGATGGAGGAGATTACAGACTTAGGGAGGGGCGAGGCCATGGAGAGATTTGAAAATAAGGGTGAGAATTTTGAAATTGAGGCTTTGCTTAACCAGAAGCCAATGTAGGTCAACGAGCACAGGGGTGATGAGTGAGCGAGACTTGTTGCGAGTTAGGACACGGGCAGCCAGGTTTTGGATCACCTCTAGTTTACGTAGGGTAGAATGTGGGAGGCCAGCCAGGAGTGCATTGGAATAGTCAAGTCTCGAGGTAACAAAGGCATGGATGAGGGCTTCAGCAGCGAATAAGCTGAGGCAAGGGTGGAGACAGGCGATGCTACGGAGGTGGAAATAGATGGTCTTAGTTATGCTGTGGATATGTGGTCGAAAGCTCACTTCAGGGTCAAATATGACACCAAGATTGCAAATAGTCTGTTTCAGCCTCAGACAGGAGTTGGGGAGTGGGATGGAGTCAGTGTCTAGGGAATGGAGTTTGTGACAGGGACTGAAAATGATGGCTTTGGTCTTCCCAATATTCAGTATTCTGCTCATCCAGAACTGGAGATCGGACTAGCAATCTGACAGTCTGAAAAGGCCACATAGTCCGCATGCCAGACACGAGACTCCCAAAGCAAATGCTCTACTCGGAGCTCCTTCACAGCAAACGAGCCAAAGGTGGGCAATGGAAACGCTACAAGGACACCCTCAAAGCCTCCCTAATAAAGTGCGACATCCCCACTGACACCTGGGAGTCCCTGGCCCAAGACCGCCTAAGTGGAGGAGCTGCATCCGAGAGGACATTGAGCACCTCGAGTCTCAACGCCGAGAGCATGCAGAAATCAAGCGCAGGCAGCAGAAAGAGCGTGCAGCAAACCAGTCCCACCCACCCCATCCCTCAACGACTATCTGTCCGCCTGTGACAGAGTCTGTGGCTCTCATATTGAACTGTTCAGCCACCAAAGAACTCACTTCAGGAGTGGAAGCAAGTCTTCCTCGATTCCGAGGGACTGTCTATGATGATGATGACAATTAAGAGACCATGGAGGAGTTGAGAGAAGTGGTAGTGAGGTAGAGCTGGGTGTCATCTGCGTACATGTGAAAACTGACGCCATGTTTCCGATGATGTTGCCAGGGGGTCACCAGAGGTAACGATGTGGGGGCGGGGAGAGAAGCCATTGCAGGTTATTCTCTAGCTACGATTAGATAGATAAGAATGGAACCAGGCGAGTGCAGTCCCACCCAGCTGGATGACAATGGAGAGGCATTGGAGAAGGATAGAGTGGTCAACAGTGTCAAAAGCTGCAGACAAGTCAAGAAGGACAAGGAGAGATAATTTGCCTTTGTCACTGTCACAAAGGAAGTCATTTGTGACTTTGATGAGAGCCATTTCGGTACTATGGCAGGCGTGGAAACCGGCTTGGAGGCTGTCATGTATCTTACATTATTATATATAACTGTATCCTAACATGCTATACATGACTGTAATAAGATATGACCTGTAACCACCAGCATACCTTACCACCAGGGGTGCACTTGCAAGAGACAGGTATATAAGGACAGGTCTCAGGCAAGTGTAGCATTCCAGAGCTGTGAAATAAAGGTGCAGGTCCAGAGTGACCCTGACTTCACTACATGCCTCGTGTGAATCTGTACTGAGGGGACAGGACTTTACAGTGGCGACGAGGATGGGATAAAAAGTACAATGCGGGAGACAATTGGGAGGACTTTATAGAAAGGCTCCAGCAAAGCTTTGTAACCAAAGACTGGTTAGGCGACGATAAGGCAGACAAGAGAAGAGCCCATCTCTTGACCAGCTGTGGCTCGAAAACATATGCTTTAATGAAGGATCTGTTGGCACCCGAGAAACCAGCAAGCAAGTCGTTTGAAGAATTGAGCACACTGGTAAGAGACCACCTGAAGCCAGAGAGCAGCCTACACATGGCCAGACACAGGTTCTACAACTACAGACGCTGTGTGGGCCAGAGCAGACCCAACTTCGTGGCGGAACTTCGGAGGTTGGCTAGTTTATGTGAGTTCTCCGATGAACTGAGGAGAGAAATGCTGAGAGACTTTTTCATTGAAGGAATAGGCCACGCAGGCATATTCCGAAAGCTCAGAGAGACCAAGAACCTGACCTTAGAGGCAGCAGCACTGGTTGCACAGACATTCTTGGTAGGGGAAGAAGAAACGAGGTTGATTTACAATGCAGGTACGACAACTAACAAAACATCGGAAGAAGAAGTTCACAGCACTAAACAAGCTGCTAGCCCCACACACAGACAAAACCGGGAGAACAGGCTCTCGATTGCAGGCAGAAGCCATCAAGAGCCACAGGAACGGCCGTTCACACCTCATCAACCCACAATGCGAGCAATCAACTACAGACTGAGGGAAGCTCAAGAGAGATCAGCCAGACGCAGCTCATTCTTTGGGAACTCTTTGAACAATGGAATAGGTCTGTGCTGTAGGTGTGGGGGTGGGCACTCGTCAAGGGGATGTCGATTTCAGCAGGCTGTTTGCAGAAATTGTGAATTTACAGGGCATTTGGCCCGTATGTGCAAAATAATGGCAGCTCGGCTGGTATACGAATTAGATGGGTCGGAAAGCGGACCAGAAGATGGTGGGGACAGTACCCGGGACACCGATGTACAGCGGGTCAACATGATCAATGGCCGCTGCTCCTACAACAGGACGCCTCCTATAATGATGAGGATCCTACTCAACAGGATATCTGTCAACATGGAGCTGGATATGGGAGCGAGTCAATCTCCCATGGGTGCTCAACAATTTGAACTGTGGCCGCATAAAAGAGACAGACCAAAACTCACAAGGGTCGACACCAAACTAAGGACCTATACCAAAGAAATCGTACCAGTCCTAGGCAGCGCCATGCTCTCTGTCACACACAAAGGGACAGTGAACCGACTTCCCCTGTGGATTGTCCCCGGAGACCCCCCAGCACTGCTGGGGAGAAGCTAGCTGGCAAAACTAAACTGGAAATGGGATGATGTCCATGCCATGTCATTAGGGGAACGGACCTCCTGCTCAACAGTTATAAAGCAATTTGAACATCTCTTTCAGCCAGATGTGGGCACTTTCAAAGGGGCCAAAGTCAAAATCTACATCACACAGGATGCTAGACCGGTCCATCACAAGGCCAGAGCTGTACCTTATGTGATGAGGGAAAAGATTGAACATGAACTAGACAGGCTTCTGTGGGAAGGCATTATATCACCTGTGGAATTTAGCGACTGGGCAAGTCCCATCATCCCAGTCATGAAGCCTGATGGATCCGTATGAATCTGTGGGGACTACAAATCTACCATAAACAGAGTCTCCCTACAGGACCAGTATCTGCTGCCCAGAGCGGAGGACTTATTTGTCACACTGGCTGGAAGTAAACTTTTCTCAAAATTAGACCTCACATCTGCGTATATGACGCAAGAATTGACCGAGGAATCCAAGCTACTCACCACCATCAACACACATCAAGGCCTTTTCATGTACAATAGATGCCCATTCGGCATCAGGTCGGCAGCTGCCATATTCCAGCGCAACATGGAGAGTCTGCTCAAGTCCATCCTGGGGACGGTTGTATTTCAAGACGACATACTTATCACGGGCAGGGACACCGACTCCCATCTCCGTAATTTGGAGGAAGTACTAAAGCGGTTGGATCGGGTAGGCCTACAAGTCAAGAAATCCAAGTGCCTGTTTCTCGCACCCGAGGTTGAATTTTTGGGCAGAAGGATTGCCGCTGATGGAATCCGCCCAACAGAGTCCAAAACAGAAGCAATTCGCCTGGCACCCAGGCCCCGGAATGTCTCAGAACTGCCGGCCTTTCTCGGGCTACTCAATTACTTTGGGAACTTTATGCAGAAATTAAGCACGCTGCTGGAGCCTCTCCACGTGCTACTCAGGAAGGGGTGCGATTGGTTTTGGGGGGGACGCCCAGGAACGCGCCTTCAATATGGCATGCAACCTTCTGTGTTCCAACAGTGTTTTGACTTTCTTTGACCCAGGTAAAAAGCTAGTTCTCACATGCGATGCGTCAGCGTATGGGGTCGGGTGCGTTTTGCAATATGTCAATAGCGCGGGCAAATTGCAACCCATAGCTTATGCCTCCAGGTTACTTTCGCGGGCGGAGCACGGGTACGGAATGGTAGAGAAGGAGGCGCTCGCGTGCGTGTAAGGTGTCAAAAAGATGCACCAATATCTTTTTGGGGTCAAGTTCGCGTTAGAAACCGACCACAATGCCCCACACGTTCCTCCTATCTGAGAGCAAGGCAATAAACGCCAACGCCTCGGTGCGAATTCAACGGTGGGCACTCACGCTGGCGTCCTACGACTATATCACAAGGCACAGACCAGGCACAGACAACTGTGCCGACGCGCTCAGCAGGCTACCCCTGGCGACCACGGAAGGGTCTGACGAACAGGACTGTGAGATAGTCATGGCAATCAATGCCTTTGAGTCCACAGGTTCGCCCATGACGGCTCACCAAATCAGAGCCTGGACGGCCAGCGACCCCACGTTATCCTTAGTAAAAAGATGTGTCCTAACCGGTGACTGGGCAGTGGCTCGTGATGCCTGCCCCGAGGAATTAAAACCCTTTCACAGGCGCATGCATGAGCTATCACTACAAGCAGAGTGCCTGATGTGGGGCAGCCGAGTAGTCATGCCTCTGCGAGGCAGAGAGGCATTTGTCCGGGAGCTCCACCGCGAGCACCCGGGGATCATTCTCATGAAGGCCATAGCCAGATCCCACGTCTGGTGGCCTAGTATTGATGCGGACTTGGAGCTCCGCGTCTGAAGGTGCACCATTTGTGCCCAACTCAGCAATGCCCCCAGGGAGGCTCCACTGAGCCCCTGGCCCTGGCCTACCAAACCGTGGTCGTGAATACACGTAGACTGTGCGGGCCCATTCATGGGCAAAATGTTCCTCGTAGTTGTAGATGCATTTTCAAAGTGGATCGAATGCACCATTTTAAACTCGAGCACAACCTCCACCACTGTGGAGAGCCTCGCAACCATGTTTGCAACGCACAGAATCCCTGACATATTGGTCAGTGACAATGGTCCGTGCTTCACCAACGCAGAATTCCAAGACTTCATAATTGACCATGGCATAAATCACGTCAAGACAGCACTGTTCAAGCCGGCCTCCAACGGCCAGGCGGAGAGAGCAGTGCAAATCATTAAACAAGGCATGCTTAAAATCCAAGATCCCACACTGCAGGGTCGCCTGTCGCGACTGCTGCTGGCATACAGATCTCGTCCGCACTCACTGACTGAGATCCCCCCCGCGCAACTGTTGATGAAAAGGACTTTAAAAACAAGGCTCTCATTAATCCTCCCAGACATGCACAAAATCATTGAGGCAAAGCGCCGTAAGCTGACTGAGTACCATGACAGAAATTCGAGGGGGAGATGGAATGAGATAGGGGACAAAATGTTTGTACTAAACTATGGCAGGGGTCCCAAATGGCTTGCAGGGACAGTAATGGGCAAGGAAGGAAACAGGCTACTGGTAGTACAAATGAACAATGGCAAAACCTGCCGGAGGCATGTAGACCAAGTCAAAAGCAGATTTACCAACAACACTGCGGAACCAGAGGCAGACTACAATGTGGAACTCGCACCACACCTGGTGGACAGACAGAGGGAACAACCTGAGGAAAGGGCAATCCCAACAGACAGCCCAGGCGAGTCAACAACAATCACACCTATCGAAACAAACAGCCCAGGCGAGATACCAGCAACCGCACCCAAAGAAAAACAGACACCAAGGCAAACAACTGAACCACAACTCAGACACTCTACGCGAGAGCATAGACGACCTGAGAGACTGAACCTATAAAGACAATAAGACCTTGGGGGAGGGTGATGTCATGTATCTTACATTAGTATATATAACTGTATCCTAACATGCTATACATGACTGTAATACAATATGACCTGTAACCACCAGCATACCTTACCACCAGGGGTGCACTTGCAAGAGACAGGTATATAAGGACAGGTCTCAGGCAAGTGCAGCATTCCAGAGCTGTGAAATAAAGGTGCAGGTCCAGAGTGACCTTAACTTCACTACATGCCTCGTGTGAATTTGTACTGGGGGGACAGGACTTTACAGAGGCATTCAAACATGTAAACTAGTAAAAGATAAATTTCAGACTTATCAGGAATTTCTTCTTCACACAGAGCATGATTGACACTTGTAATGGGGAGGAATTGTAAAATACTTCAGGATGGATGAACTAATATGAGCTGAATGGGCCTCCTAATCCATAATTACCTTGTAATTTTGTGAACTACAAGAGGGTAATTTGAACCAGGCTTGACTTATTATCAATTAGCAGGGAGCTGTCAATCTTTGCGAGGAATTTGAAAAGAAGCAGCACAAACAAGGCCGAGGAAAAGAAACAGAAGTAATGAATAAGGCACATCAGGAAAATGAGACACGGGGGCCAATCCAAGAGAGAAGAGGCAAACAGACAAAGAGCTACAACAAAAAGGAGCAAGGTGAATTAGAGAGGGAGGCACCTTAGGAGATGAAGTTATTGGGATTGGGAAAGTGACCAGGATGTTTACACATCATATTGAAATTCTACAACAACCTGCATTAAATGGCCAGAGAGTGAGTATATAACAGAATTCCAAACAAGAACAGTTCTGGTAAAGTGCGTTTTTCTTACATTTCGATGGGCTGTGTAAGAGGGGCTGATTGTAGTTTTTTAGTCCATCATTAGATGGTACCCTAATTTTCTAATTTCATTGTTGGGACTCTCAATCTTTACCATGTATTTTACTGAACCTTCAGCACAGTACAGTCTCGAGAGAGAGGGGAGACCTCTACTCTTCAGAGTGGGTTGGATACAAACCCAGATCCTGGAAGTGTAAAGACTGACTGTGTTCTGATCCACTTTGCCACCATCCCAAGTATCATCTGCAAATATCATACATGAACAGCAGGATTTGATTCCAGAAGTAAAATATAATTCTGAGGTAGGGACTAAATGGGACACGAGGTTAGGAGTCCATTTTCAGAGTTCCTATTCAGCAAAATAAGGGTTAATGTAGTCACTATATAATTAAAGTGAGCATGTGACTGTTGAGAGGCAGCTGGTGGTCACTGTGTGGTGGCCGTTGTCAAACATATGGGAGTGGGGCCGTGTAAAGTTACGGAGGTTGGCGAGTAACTTGTGCCATTTGATTGCGTGGCTTGTGCTGTAAAATCTAATACATAAATAGCACCTTTCTACATAGTTTTGCCTTCTAAAATGTATAGATACGAATAAATCTGGAAACATACCTCAATTTCCCACTCCTTTTTGATTTTCAGGACGACATCATAAAGTTCATCAATTTCCTTGACTGAATCCTCAGGGGTTGTGTGCTGAGGAATGAGCACAAAGTCCTGCACAGCTGAGAGCACAAGGAAACCCAAGCCAAAGTCAGTATAATGTATCAATTATCCAGTGTTTAATAAAACTCTCTAAGAGGGAGAAATTCAGTTGTGCCTCTATTCCCGGGCGGATCAGTACATTTTGCGCTGGCAAATGGTTTGCGTCTGCCGTCAATAAATTCATCAGCTGGGCCCGGAGTTTGGAGCGGAGCGCTAAGGGAGGGGATGCACTCTTTAGGGCGCTAGGCCAGCTGAGCAACCGAAAATCCCGAGCTAAACAGCCGGCCTTGGAGCGCCATAAGAGAGGCTGTGGGGGAGGGGGGGGGGGGAAACACTGAAAAAGACCCACCAAAAACACTCCCAATACATAACTCACACCACCACAACATAAATCGCAAAAATACCCCAAAAGCAATCACAGTTATCTGAGGTTGACATTATTACCTCACTGCAGCCGCTACAGCTCGGACTGCCAGCGTTCCTACTAGGGTACTCTATGGGGGGTGGGGGGGGGGTTTTAAAGGGAAGTTTACAAACATTAAACACTTCAGTTTTACAAATAAAGAGCCATCATCAATAATAAATGATAAAAACATCAATAAATCAACCAATAAATCAATCACAAAAAATTAATAAGAAATAATTTTTTTTTTAAATCAATAAATAAAACATTTTCTACTTACCGACTGCAGCACCGGGAGCCCTCCAATAGCATGCTGGGATGCCCCCCCCGCAGTGTGTCTCTGTCAGTGTCTCTATCTCTCTGTCTGTCTGTCTGTGTGTGTCTCTCATTCTCTGTCTGTCAGTGTCTGTGTTTCTGACAGCGAGGGGAGGGGGAGGAGTGGGGTAGAGGGAGAGAGGGGGGGAGCAGAGGGAGGGAAGGGGGAGGGATGGGGGAGAAGAGGGAGGGGAGAAGGGGGAGGGGGGACGGGAGGAGAAGGGGGAGGGGGGAGGGGGGTAGGAGGAAAAGGGGGAGGAAAGAAAAAGGGGGGGAAGGAGAGGGGGGGGAAGGAGAGGGGGGGAAAGGAGAGGGGGGAAAGGAGATGGGGGGAAGGAGATGGGGCGGGGGGAAAGGAGATGGGTGGGGGGGAAAGGAGAAGGGGGAGGGAGGCCGGGCCTGAGACTTTGGGCAGGGCCCAAGACTTTGGGCAGGGCCCGTCCCCAGCACCAGATTTACAGGTAGGTGGCGTTGGGTTGGATCGGGATCGCGGGTCGGGTCGGGGGGATCGCGGGTCGGGGTCGGGAGCGCGGGTCGGGTCGGGGGGGTGGTGGGAGGGAGTTCGGTTCGGTTCGGGTCGGGGGAGGGAGGGAGAGGGAGGTCAGGTCGGGGGGAGGGAGGTCAGGTCGGGTCCAGTCGAGGGGGGCGGGGGGAAGCAGGAGTCGGGTCGGTGTCGGTGTCGGGTCCGGTCCCGAGGCGGGGGGCCGGTGGGGGGGAAGCGGGAGTCGGGTCGGGTCCAGTCTGGGGGGTCGGGTCGGGTCCGGTCCGGGGGCGGGGGGGGAGCAGGAGTCGGGTCGGGGTCGGGTCCGGTCCAGGGGTGGGGGAAGCAGGAGTCGGTGTCGGTGTCGGTGTCGGGTCCGGAGGCGGGGGGCGGGAAGCGGGAGTCGAGTCGGGTCGGGAGGAAGCAGGAGCTGGCCGTGGGAGGAGTCTTATTCACGCAGCCCCAGTGAGGCCATTCGGCCAGGGCTAGAGGCTGCGTGCTTCGGCCCCTCCCACACAGTTTTGGGCCCACTGTAGCGCGCATGTGCAGAGGTCCCGGCACTATTTTCAGCGCAGGGACCTGGCTTCGCCCCCTACAGCTCGTGCTGCGCTGCGCTGAGCTGCACGTGACCTGCAGGGAGCCGGAGAATCTGGAAGTTTTTTTTAGGCGCACTTTGTGGCACGAAAAACGGGCGTCCAGGTCGGGACTGCACCGTTCTAGGCGCGTCTCGAAACTTGGGCCCTTAAAATGGTGACGTGGCCATTCGGCCCCTCAAAGCTCGTCTCTCCCTGGGAGCCTGATTCTCTTCTCTTAATATCCAACTGTCTTTTGAACATTCCCAATGTTTTTGTTGCACAGCCCTGTCCAGTCGATCCTTCTGATTATTTTGCACAGAACGGTGTTTTGAGAAATGCTAAAGCCACATTGCCTATTTGTTTACATCAGACAAATGCTGTGTCTGTATAATTCAGAGAATTAGTGCTGCAAAAAATTTTTAAATCATTTTTAAAAACCACAAGTTAAATATTAATGTCTCCATTTTAGGCTTTTTAGAATAGAACATTGGGATAGGGCACCTAACATTTTTTTTAAATGAAACCATATTCTCATAATTTTGTATTTTGGGGGGGCAGTGGCTCAGAATTTGGTGTTCTTGGGGGGGATAAATTAGGTCACCATCTACTCCCTCCCTCACCTTTGAACTCCACCCACCAACTTGGTTATGGACTGATAAACTCACCCAACTGTTGTAACTTTGAATGACAGACAGGTCTGCCTAGTTAAAGAGGAATCACCTGACCCATTTAAAAAAAGTTTTGAGACAATTTATAATTGTTTTAAAAATCTCCTAATATAATTTTTAGGTAACTCTCTTTTACCTTGTTCTCTTTCCCATTCCCCCAGGAATGTGGGCAGGGTGACTGACTCTCGTGTCATTCCCAATGCTGCTCTTAATATGAATGAATGCAAAAAGGCACATGAGAATAACGCACGATGACTTGCTCTCTGGTTTATTACTATTTTTTCTACATACCCCCTCCATTTTCGTGGAAAGCCCTAACCTCAGCCTCTCTGACTATATTGCTGAGATCGCCCACTTGCATATGGAGAGTTGCAGGAATGGTTTAACTGTGAGGGCTGTGGCTGTGGAACAGTGAAGAACTATACCTGTGGTTTGTGATTTGAACCAAACCATGAATGGTTCCCTGGAGAAAGCATCCTCGTCACCTTGCTGCATATCGTCGTATTGAAAGACATTTTCCACTTTCACGATATCGTCGCTACATGGAGAATAGATGCATCAGGTCAGCTGGTTGAGTGCATTAAGCAGTACAGAACCAAATCATACAGACTGGGAAGATCCCAGTTTTGATCGTTGGGTTAGGGGATCTCAGCTGGAGCAGTTTGGCTACAATTTGGCTTAGTTTTTCTCTCGCTAGGGAGTCCATATTTGTCTTTATAAACACTCATTTATTCACTTGTAGGAGAAGTCTTTGGTTGTTGCAGTGATACAATCACCACGTGGTCTTTGGTCGAACAGAAAACTTCTAGTTGTCCCTCTAGTGTCTGGAATTCCCTTCCGATAACATCTATTTTTAAATTAAGTAACTGTCCCTTCTAACACATAACATACAAGCTTTTAAAGAGCGTAATCCTTTAGGTATTGAGGTGGGGAGAATCTCCCTTTTCCTGCAAGGGACATAGAATGGTTACAGCACGGAAGAAGGCCATTCGGCCCGTTGAGCCCGTGCTGGCTCTCTGCAAGAGCACCTCAGCTAGTCCCACTCCCCCGCCTTTTCCCCGTAGCCCTGCAAAATTTTTTCTTTCAGGTACTTATCCAAAGAATAAAATTTGGACATATAGGAAATGTGTAATTAATTGCTACATCATCTGGTTCATAACCACTGACATCAATATTGTGTTCAATATTAGGAATATCGTTGAGCAGTTATGCTGGAACCAGAGTGATGCTCTGAATCACAATACAGATGAGTGGCTTGAATGAGGGTAAAAAAGATACACTTGTATTTATATAGCACCTTTCATGACGACTGGACCTCCCAAAGCGCTTGACAGCCAATGAAGTAATTTTAGAAGTGTAGTCACTGATGTAATGTAGGAAACGCAGCAGCCAATTTGAGCACAGCAAGCTCCTACAAGCAGCAATGTGATAATGATCAGATAATCTGTTTTAGTGATGTTGACCAAGGGATAAATATTGGCCAGGACACTGGAGGTATCACCCCTGCTCTTTGAAATAATGCCAACGGATCTTTTACGTCCACCTGAGAGGACAGACGGGGCCTCGGTTTAACGTCTCATCTGAAAGATGGCACCTCCGACAGTGCAGCACTCCCTCAGCACTGCACTGGAGTGTCAGCCTAGATTTTTGTGCTCAAGTCTCTGGAGTGGGACTTGAACCCATAACCTTCTGACTCAGAGGTGAGGGTGCTATCCAATGGGCGAAATATAAAAACAGATAGTAAGAGTTTCTACAGGTACATAAAAAGGAAAAGAGTGGCTAAAGTAAATGTTGGTCCCCTAGAGGATGAGACTGGGCAATTAATAATGGAGAACAGGGAAATGGTAGCGACGTTGAACAAATATTTTGTATTGGTCTTCATGGTAAAAGACACTAAAAACATCCCGATAGTGGATAATCAAGGGGCTATAGGGAAGGAGGAACTTAATATAATCACTATCACTAATGAAGTAGTACTCAGTAAAATAATGGGACTAAAGGTGGACAAGTCCCCTGGACCTGATGGCTTACATGCTAGGGTCTTAAAAGAAGTGGCTGCAGAGATAGTGGATGCATTGGTTGTAATCTACCAAAATTCTGGGGCGATCCCAGCGAATTGGAAAACCGCAAATGTAACGCCCCGATTTAAAAACGGAGGCAGACAAAAAGCAGGAAACTATAGACCAGTTAGCCTAACATCTGTCGTTGTTAAAATGCTGGAGTCTATTATTAAGGAAGCAGTAACGGGACATTTGGAAAAGCATAATTCAATCAAGCAGAGTCAGCATGGTTTTATAAAAGGGAAATCATGTTTGACAAATTTGCTGGAGTTCCTTGAGGATGTAAAAAGCAGGGTGGATAAGGGGGAACCAGTGGATGTGGTCCAGAAGGCATTCGATAAGGTGCCACATAGAAGGCTACTGCACAAGATAAAAGTTCACGGGGTTGGGGGTAATATATTTGCATGGATAGAGGATTGGCTAAATAACAGAAAACAGAGAATCGGGATAAACAGGTCATTTTCCGGTTGGCAAACAGTAACTAGTGGGGTGCTGCAGGGATTGGTGCTGGGGCCTCAACTATTTCCAATCTATATTAATGACTTGGGTGAAGGGACTGAGTGTAATGTAGCCAAGTTTGCTGATGATACAGAGCTGGGTGGGAAAACAAATTGTGAGAAGAACACACAAATCTGCAAAGGAATATAGTCAGGGTAAGTGAGTAGGCAAAATTTTGGCAGATGGAGTATAATGTAGGAACATGTAAGGTTATCCATTTTGGCAGACAAAATAGAAAAGCAAATTATAATTTCAATGGAGAACAATTGTAAAGTGCTTCAGTACAGAGGGACCTGGGGGTCCTTGTGGATGAAACACAAAAAGTTAGCATGCAGGTACAGCAAGTAATCAGGAGGGCAAATGGAATGTTGACCTTTATTGCAAGGGGGATAGAGTATAAAAGCAGAGAAGTCCTGCTGCAATTGTACATGGTATTGGTGAGGCCACACCTGGAGTACTGCGTACAGTTTTGGTCTCCGTATTTAAGGAAAGATATACTTGCATTGGAGGCGGTTCAGTGAAGGTTCACTAGGTTGATTCCGGAGATGAGGAGATTGTCTTATGGAGATAGGTTGAGTAGGTTGGGGCTATACTCGTTGGAGTTCAGAAGAATGAGAAGTGATCTAATCGAAACATGTAAGATAATGAGGGGGCTCGACAAGGTAGATGCAGTGAGGATATTTCCACTCATAGGGGAAACTAAAACAGGGGGCCATAGTTTCACAATAAGGAGCCGCCCATTTAAAACTGAGATTAGGAGGAATGTCTTCTCTCAGAGGGTTGTAAATCTAAAGAATTCTCTACCCCAGAGAGCTGTGGAGGCTGGGTCATTGAATATATTTAAGGTGGAGATAGACAGATTTTTGAATGATAATAGAGTAAAGGGTTATGGGGAGCGGGCGAGAAATGGAGCTAAGTCCATGATCACATCAGCCATGATCTTACTGAATGGCGGAGCAGGCTCGAGGGGCCAAATGGCCTACTCCTGCTCCTATTTCTTATCTTCTTATGAGCCACAGCGGACACACAACTTATTTTTTTTATTATTAGTTTTCCTCACTCATTTATTTCTTACTAGGATGTAGTCACCAACTTTGATCTTATTAGATTTGGGCTTGACGTTTTCAATTGGCGTACTCCTATGTTTGCGTTAGTATTGTTATCTTGCTTCACAATCTGATCATTCTGTTTGGAAGTGATAGTGTGAGATATTGTGATTCTCAATTTGTGATGGGATAAAGTTGTTGCAGTGCTTTACATGCGCTGGAGTCATGTGTCAAACGGCAGGAATGCTCAAAGTTGTTGCGGCCAAGATGAGCCACCGAACTGAGCAGAATGGGTACACTGTTTGATGGTTCGCTGAAGTCTTTCAGCCTCAGAATTTTTGTGACTGGCCATTGTGGAGGTGATCTGCAAACTGCTGGAATTCTGAACTTGGGAATGGCGATCCATTATCTGACTTTAGCATCTCAGGAATTCCATGTTGGGTAGAAAACTGCTGGAAATTGGGAGAAGTTAGCGACTAAGGGGTCTCTTAGGTGATCCCTCGTATCAAGGATGACTTGCTTCCATGCCAAAAAGGGATGAGTTCACAGGTGTTTCAATGAAGGATTTAATATTCCAGGTCCCGAACTACATGCTGAAGGGTGGAATGCCTGTGCATGGATTTTTTTAATGTGTGGTGGCCGTTGCATTCCAGCCACCACACGGACTTGACAGAGCTAGGACTTGGTCCAGTGGCAAGGATTAACCAAGACAACTGGAGACCAGTTCTGCTGCACGGACCTAGTGTGCACACACATCGCAATGTGGGCTGACCCTGGGCCCTCGCCTCTCCTGGGCCTTGATCACGTCGCTCTGCAATCTTTCTCCGCTCCTTCGCCCCAACCTCTCCGGTCCTGCTGTACCTGCCTATGCTCCAATCATCGACCTGGATTATGGTGGCATCCAATCCAGTCACCCTCTTCACTGCCGTCGCCCTCCTGCACCAGCTTGCACCATACCATTATAATCAGGATGCTCAAAAGGGCAGAATTAGAGGAGCGCAGACATCTTGGGGAGGCTGGAGGAGATTACAGAGATAGGGAGGAGTGAGTCACGGAGGGATTTGAAAATAAGGATGAGAATTTTGAAATCGAGGCATTGCTTAACCGGAAGCCAATGTAGGTCAGCGAGCACAGGGATGATGGGTGAGCAGGACTTGGTGTGAATTAGGACACGGGCAGCTAAGTTTTGGATCACCTCTAGTTTATGTAGAGTAGAATGAGGGGGGCCAGCCAGGAGTCTGGTTCAGCCTCTGACAGACGTTGGGGAGCGCTGCCTCAGCACTGCACTGGAGTGTCAGCCTAGATTTATGTGCTCATGTTCCTGGAGTGGGAATTGAACCCAGAACCCTCTGACTCAGAGGCGTGTATGCTATCCACTGAACTGGTGTTGCTTTACAGCCACACGGCTTCTAATGGCTACTCCTATCTTGCTTTCTATACCTGGAAATCACATTCTGAGAAGACACAGAATAGTCTGCATAATTATGGTCGCACTCGCGCATGACAAATGGCCGGTGGGTCATGGAGAGCGACCAGCATCTGTGGAACCGTGCTGCAGTATGAGCCAGTGCCTTGAGGGAGGAAAGGAGAAAATTGGCAGCAAAGGAAAATTCGTTGAGATGATTTTTAGACAAAAGATGATGAATGTCTACGGTTGTTTTCTATTCCACAAAGTATAATGGCTGCCAGCATTAGTGAGCGCTCAGAGATTTTACTTTAACTACCACTATTCTTCTGCCAATGCTCTTGGAAAAGTATCTGTAATCTAAAAGATGTGCCAGTAATGGGATTGCAAGTTTATTTCAGGCATTAATCTTTATTTCCTGAGCACAAGCATCATCATGTATCAGTGACATAGAGGACACTGTCAATTGGCAATTGCATTCACAGCCGCTGCTGGCACAAAAACAGACCCAAAACTGAAATGATTTTCGGAGTATGTCTTAAGAGCATATAGTGTAGGAATGGTGTGCATTAAGCAGAAATGTGCAGTGTTATACAATGGGAGGGTGTGATTTCACCCCTTCCTCCTTCCCCCCCACCCCGCACCCCCCTTACACACACACAAATTGACTTCATTGGGTAGAGGCTGTGTCTTGCCACATTGGGAAGGAAATACATGACTATTTTTGAATGAAGTGGATCTGAGAAAATCTAAGGAAATAAAATCAATATTTTAAAAAAATTGGAGAGAAAGTACAAAGTATCAAAGCTATCTAAATTGCAAACTTTGATAATATCCTGATTTAAAAAAAACTTACATCTGCGTGCACTCCCATCAACTTTTGCCATTTTAAATTCCTCTGTCCACATTTATAATGGAGATGGCCTATGTAAACTTGTCATGCTGTAATTACACCCTCCCACCAATGGAGGCGCCACATACATTTATAATGGAAGTTAAGAATAATGTCAGAATGTGTAACTTTAAAATGGGGACCAATTATCCCCTACCCTCTAATCCAACTTCACCTGAAGACTATATTGTTTTAATTCCCCATGTGCAACTCCATGACAGATCAACTGGTATATAATTTAAAAAAGGCAGTAATTTAATGTAATTTGAAAGTTTATTGACCTCGATCAATGTACTATGAATAAAATCTATGTCAATCAAATCTCAAGCTCTCCCAACAACGCATCCAGTTGTGGGTAGTAAGACTGTGTACATTGTATAAATTAAGATTTTCAGATCAGACCGATCACTCAGAAAACGCCTACATGCCTTTTGAAGGAAATGGGACCATGGACTATCTAATGATGTTCACAGAGTGTATGATCAAATACTTGCCACAGGAAAATGTAACCAATACTATCAGCTGTTTCTTGGAAGTCAAATTCTCAAGAACAACAGGCATATTTCTTTGGCAGCTGTGACAAGGATCTGCCAAGCTTCATGTTGCAATGCGATTCAAGATTTAGATAGATAAGTCTACAAGAGGTGGGATGATGACATTTGTCTGGTTAGTTTCAGAACACTTCCCTGTACTTTTGTGATTCTCTTTTCAATTAATTTAGGAGCAGGGTATTTTGATCCATGTGAGCAGTTTTTTGGGGGGCACAGGCACACATGCATGCTCCGCAGTAGTTTGAGCAGGTGCATGAAACCAGTAGATACATTGTTGGAACCATCACGTATGCTATAAATCAAGTGTGTCCAATCTGCTGCCCTAGTGGCACACGAGGCAGTCTGGCCCTTAAGGAAAGAACTAACATTCATATAGAGCCTTTCACAACTTCACGACGTCCCAAAATGCTTTAATAGCCAATTAATTACTTTTTGAACTGTTGTAATGTAGGAAACGCAGCAGCTAATTTGCTCACTGGAAGATCCCACAAACGGCAATGAGATAATGACCAGATAACCTGTTTTGGTGATGTTGGTTGAGGGATAAATATTGGCCAGGACAAGAAGAACTCCACTACTCTCTTCGGAATAGTGCCGCGGAATCTTTTACATCTGCCCTCGGGGTCTTGGTTTAATGTATCATCTGAAAGGTAGCACCTCCAACAGTGCAGCACTGCCTCAGCACTGTGCTAGAGTGTCTGCCTAGATTTTTGTGTTCAAGTTTCTGGAGTGGGGCTTGAACCCACAACCTTCTGGCTGAGGCAAGGGTGCTACCCACCAAGCCAAGCCTAGGCAACCTAGTCCTATTTGTACTTGCATCTCTTATTTGCTGGTTTGTCCTGCCTTTTGTGGACCTGGAGGTTTGGAAACAGCTATTTCTAGCACTGTTACCTCACTGTTGGCTAAATCCAAGATCAGAACACCAAGATCTGTCATTAAGAATTTGAAGCAAATGAATGGTAACATGAAGTCAAACTTGCATTACTACAAAGCTCCGTACATAGCCAAAGTCAAAAACTTAAACACCCCTGGTACAGATCATAAATACATATAAGTGTCAACAGGTTACATCCACTCTGGTTCTAAATCTTGAGTCTCTACAGGTATTGTAACTAACAGCTAATGCAGGCAATATAACCCAATTAGGACATCTCTATTATGTAATAATTGTAATAAAAACCCACCCATCTGCCTGTGAAATATAACCCCGGTCATTAGATGTGAATTTTTCTACTGAACCTGGTAACTATTCTCATCTATTTGGACCCCGATTCAAATGATTGTTTATCAGCTTGCTCTATGACTCATTAGGTTATAAATGAAGTGTGGTAGCTCAAGAGATAGAACTCTTGACTCTCATTCAGCATCATCAAAAGCAGAGCTTTAAAATCCTGGTCAGAGATCTTAGTTGGATCTTAGACTGGCTTAGCCAGTCACATGATGTTCACAAGATTCAATTAAACCCCAGCCAGTTAGGTTCAGGGGATCCACGATGAGGCAGGTGGTTGTGAGCCTGGTGGATGAACTGGTAATGTGTAGTGTGATTGTTAAACCTTTGCTAATAAACCAACTAATTCTTAATCCCCCCAGAGCCTGTTTCTTTCTTTTTTTCTCCTTGTCTCTAATGGCAGCTGGTCATTCACACCCTATCGTGACTAATGTTTTTCTAACTCCTGGCATTACCATTTTAATTTGGGCCATCATCCCTTTTTGTCTCTCTAATCTCTCCTGTCTTCCAACCTATCACAGACCTTCCCTTTTAATCTTTCTTCCCCTCCCACTTTCAGTGCTTGTTAAGAATGTGTTCTGTCCGAACACTCTCCAGTTCTGACGAAGGGTCATCGACCCGAAACATTAACTCTGCTTTCTCTCCACAGATGCTTCCTGACCCGCTGAGATTTCCAGCATTTTCTGTTTTTATTCCAGATTCCAGCATTTGCAGTATTTTGCTTTTGTATTAGTTCTTAATGTGTTGTGTTGCTATGAATTCTTAAGCAAAGAACTCGGGAAGCAAATACATTACAGTTGGCTCCAGCAGTAGAGAACTGTAATGCTGATCAGAGAGCTGCACTGGAGCTGGAGTTTTGGCCAGAAAACCCCAATGACTCCTGAGAGTTGAGTTTGTCTCCAGTCACCGCAGTTGGCTCCAGCAGCAGAAAACTGTAAACCTGGATGGAGAGACCCAACAGTAAAGAGTTACAATCTTGATGAGGAGGAGTTGGACTAGGATTCCAGCCTTCACACGTCTCCTTTTCTAACCATCAGTTACTTTTTTCTTTAATAAGCTACAATGAGAATATGGGACTTCAAGTGTCATAACCTACGAGGCTAGGGACCAAGAACTGGAAAGTGGGATTAGGCTGGATAGCTTTTTGTCGGCCGGCGCAAACACGATGGGCCAAAATGGCCTCCTTCGGTGCTGTAAATTTCTATGATTTACAATGCAGCCCAGGCTCAGGAGAGCAAGCTAACTGAGTTGCTGTCATGCATTGCAATGTACAGCTGGATTTCCAGTGGACAACATTCCATGTACAGGACTCTAAGGTGCATTTTGACCAGCACGCATGCACGGAGTAGTGATGCCCTGATGCTGTTATGTTACTACGAAGGTAATGGAAAAATTTGTGTGTGATGACGTGACACAACTTCGTAATGTCATCATTGAAATGCACTCTCACGCCACTCCAGTAATGTGTTTACCAGTCCCATTAACCCCAGCAACAGCCAGGGAAACCCACTTCAAATAGATGTTTTGTATGGTTGTGGCTGCTGGCTGCATTAAGACCCACGCTACAGGAACCAGCATCTGAGGAGCATTGTAAAGGCAGCTTTCGACTGGCTTACAAGACCCCTTCAGAATATCAAACACACTCCAGCCTTTTGTGACAGAATGTGTTGCATTCCAACACAAAATGCCTGAGAAACAAAATATCCTCCTAATATCTGTCACAACCGCTCCTGACTGCTCACCTGGGATCAGTCATTTCCCCAGCACACGTTTTACCATCTTTGCCTGTGCTTATCTCTTCTGTTTGTTGAAAGGATCTGTTGCTTGGTGTCATCAGTACAACTTCTGATATAGCAATCCAATTACTATTAACCAGTCAAAAATAAATATGGGCGGGAGGGGAATTGTCCTCCTTTATTTTATGCTGTTGTCACTGTAAAGTGATGTTTGAAATTCACAGTAATGAATTGAGTGACAGAATGAGTAATGGGAATGGTAGCACAGTGGTTATGCTGCTGGACTAGTAATCCAGAGGCCTGGACTAATGATCCAGAGACGTGAGTTTAGAACCCACCATTGCAGCTGGGGAATTTAAATTCAGTTAATTAAATAAATCTGGAATAAAAAGCTAGTATCAGTAATGGTTACCATGGGCTCAAGTTTCGGCCTGAGTTGCTCCTATTTTTTGGGAGCAACTAGTTTAGAATGGAGCATCTTAGAAATTGCAATTCTCGGCATTTAGTTTGCTTCAGTTCTAGTGGGTTAGAATAGTTTCATTTGAGAACAGATTTTTTTTTCCAAAAGGGGCCGTGTCCAGCCACTTACGCCTGTTTTGCAAGTTTAGGCAGCGAAAACTTATTCCAAACTAATTTAGAATGGAGTAAGTGTAGATTTTTGTACGCTCAGAAAAACCTTGCCTACACTTTATAAATTAGGCGTAGGGAACGACAGATCT
This sequence comes from Pristiophorus japonicus, assembly GCF_044704955.1. NCBI lineage: Eukaryota > Metazoa > Chordata > Chondrichthyes > Pristiophoridae > Pristiophorus > Pristiophorus japonicus. Next base: position 55,907,181 of record NC_091988.1, read on the forward strand.
GGGGGGAGGGGGGGAGGGAAGTTTACAAGCATTAAGCACTTCACTTACAAATAAAGAGCCATCATCAATAATAAATGATAAATAAATCAACTAATAAATCAACCAATAAATCAATCAAAAAAAATTAAAGTTAATAATAAAAAAATCAATCAATACATAAAAAATTAAGTTTCTATTCACCTACTGCAGTATCAGGACCCTTCCAACAGCATGCTGGGACAGGGCCCCCCAGAAGATGCCGGTCAGGCGGTCCCGCCGCTGCCACCACTTTGGGCGGGGCCCGCTCCCAGCAGATGATCACCGCCACCAAGAACTTTGGGCGGGGCCCGCCCCCAGCGAGATACCGGGCGGGCCCCGCCGCCGACGACAATGCCACTTCGGGCGGGGCCCGCACCCAGGAGAAGCGAGGCCGCCACGGAGGACTTCGGGCAAGTCCCGCCGCCAACGAGGTAAGAGGTGTCAGGCCACTCGGCCCAGGATAGGGGCGACGTCCCTTCGGCCAGAGATAGGGTCGTCGCCCGGAGACAGGACGCGCTGGGAGGGCCAGAAGCTACTGCGCATGTGCACAGCCTTCACTGCGCACGCGCGCAACTGCCAGCACTGTTTTTGGCGCAGGGCTGTAGCTCCACCCTGAGCAGCTCCTGCTGCACTGTGCCGAGCTGGAAACGGGCCTACCGATATCGGAGTATCACAAGGTAAGTATTCAGCGCAATTTCTGTTCTACAAATTAGGCGGGCCTCTCCGATGTGCACCGTTCTAGCGGGGGACCGAAACTTGAGCCCCATGAAACTATAACATTGTCATTAAAAAAATACCAACTGGTTCACTAATGTCCTTTAGGGAAGGAAATCTGCTGTCCTTACCCGGCCTAGCCTATATGTGACTCCAGACCCACAGCAATGTGATTGACTCTTAACTGCCCTCAGGAATGGCCTAGCAAACCACTCAGTTGTAGCAAACTGCTACCGAAACCAATAATAAGAATAAAGCCGGACGGATCATCTGGCATCGACCTCTGCATCAACTTCAGAACTCCCTCCCTAACAGCACTGTGGGAGTACCTTCAGCACATGGATTGCAGCGGTTCAAGAAGGTGGCTCACCACCACCTTCTCAAGGGCAATTTGGAATGGGCAATAAATGCTGGCCTTGCCAGGGACGCCCACATCCCAAGAACAAATTTTTTTAAAGCGTGTCTCAGCAAGCTGACTTGCTGGCATGGCCTCCTTTGTAACTGCTCCAGGTGTTGTTCCAACCTTTATGTTGCATCACCTGCCCTCTAATTCCACACAATACCAGCAGTTAGTTCAGACCTATCAATTGGCCCTTCATTGGCACTTTACAAATGCACTTCTTTTTGAATTTTACAAATATTGTTGAAGAATTTCTTGCATGAATACACCTGCATTACCTAACCCAGTTATTAGGGCCAGTTATATAAGCAAGCGTGGTCCTTAAACTGCCAGCTCTCTGCCATTCCATTTACAACTGCCGATAACTTCTTTTTAACTTTTACATTTTTAGTTGTCTGGAAATTCTTCTTGTTCCGCGCCTCTGTCATTTAAAAACTTCACAGCAAGTAGTTTATTGTTCCAACATTGCAGTAGACTTTGCAAGTTTGTGATAAATCTTTAATTGTTACGTTGTAAGATTAAATAGTTGGCTCCAAAATACGACACACAGTGGCAAAGCCGTTCCAAATCTGAACTGAAAGAACAAAAGACTTGCACTTGTATAGTGCCTTTCACAACCTCAGGACATCCCAAAGCACTTTACAGCCAATGGAGTTCTTTTGAAGTGTAGTCACTGTTGTAATGTAGGAAACATGGCAGCCAATTTGCACACAGCAAGCTCCCACAAACAACAACAACTTTTATTTATATAGTGCCCTTTTAACATAGTAAAACGTCCCAAGGCACTTCACAGGAGCATAAGAACATAAGAAATAGGAGCAGGAGTAGGCCATACGGCCCCTCGAGTCTGCTCCGCCATTTAATACGATCATGGCTGATCCGATCATGGACTTAGGTCCACTTCCCTGCCCGCTCCCCATAACCCCTTGTTCCCTTATCGGTTAAGAAACTTTTTTATCTCTGTCTTAAATTTATTCAATGACCCAGCTTCCATGGCTCTTTGAGGCAGCGAATTCCACAGATTTACAACCCTCTGATAGAAGAAATTCCTCCTCATCTCAGTTTTAAATGGGCAGCCCCTTATTCTAAGATTATGCATTGTAAAACAAAATTTGACAGGAGCCACATGTGATATTGGGGTAGATGACCAAAAACTTGATCGAATAGCTAGATTTTAAAGAACGTCTTTAAAGGAGGAAAGAGACATAGAAAGGCAGAGTGGTTTAGAGAGGGAATTCCAGAGCTTGGGGCCTTGGCAGCGGAAGGCATAGCCACCAATGGCTGAGCGATTAAAATTAGAAATGCTCAAGAGGCCAGAATTAGAGGATCTAAATTTTCCTCAGACCTGTCCTGGACATTCCAAATTGTTTCAGACCAATGAAAAAATATTTTCCTGGCCAACATTTTTCCCTCAACTAGCACCAACCAAAATAAAGATTACTTGGTTATTTATCTCATTGCTGTTTGTGGGATCTTGCTGTCTGCAAAAAATGGTTGCTTTGTTTGCCAACATAACAACTAGAATAGAATTTTATCTGTACCATGTGGGCAAAAATTATTGCCTAGGTATAGCACAGAGGAAAATCATGCAAGGAGGACTGCTTGTCTGTAACAGAGCCCACTGGATTTTCTTTCCATTTGTATTCCATTGCGTTTCAAAGTAATGTATCATACACAAAGCATTTTCAGATGTTTCTGACAGATGTTCAGAAAATTGGATGGACCCATTGGCAACAACCATATTAGCAGGATAAGACTAACGCAATCTCAATCCAGTCTAACCTGCAAAGTCGTCCTCATCTGGGGCTCGTACCCAAGTTAGGAGACCTGTCCCACAGACTACACAAGCAGCAGCCTGATATATTCGTACTCACAGAATCACATAAATCAGCCAGCATCGCAGATTCTATACCACAATCCCTGGGTATGTCCTGTCAACAGGATAGATTCGCCAGAGGTGGGGGCACAGTAGGAATGGCCCTAACAGTCCTTTGCATTGAAGTCTCATGGCTTCAGATCAAGCAAAGTCAAGTTCTTGCTGGTCATCACGTACCGCTCCCCTCCATGTTGAGAACTTATTTGGAGGAACCTCTGAGGGAAGTAAGGACACAGAATGTACTCTGGTTAAGGGGAACTTCAATTTCCACTACCAAGAGTGACTGGGCCTGCATCAGCTGGTGAGGGAGCCATTATAAAGGAAGTAATGACTTGACTTTGTCCTCGCCAACCTACTAGTCCCACACACGTCTGCATGATTACATTGGTAGAAGTGACCATCATGACACTTGCCACAAAAAAACAGGGTAAATCTAACCTAACCAATTACCACCAATCAGGCTCCTCCCACTTACCAATAAAGTGATTGAAGGGGTCATCGATTGTACTGTCAAGTTACACCTACTCACCAATGTTCAGTTCAGGTTCCACCAGAACTCATCACAACTTTTATATGCATGTATGCATGTAGAAGCTGCCAATGAAATAGATGAAATCACTGTATTCAAATATGGAAAATTAGAAAACTTGTTATGACAGAAATAAGCTGGAAACATGTATCAAGCAAAAAGGTAGTTGTTTGAACAGTGCACTTTCGCACACTAGAGAAGCAAGCCAAACTCAACCCTTTGTCTGAGTGTCACATGTCCAAACCCTACCTTTGACAACATTAATATTATTTTATCTCTGTCTTTCCTTAACCTGATTGATTATTTAAAGGGATCATATTGCCGATTTTGACATTCTTGTTCCAATATTGCAAACTGACACCAAAACAAGACTCAGCAAACACTATGGGAAATATTTTAACCTAACTGTCTGAACGTGAAACCCATGGGATCCACCCGATCCCAAGGGTTTCCTGCCCGGCAATTTAGGTTAACATTTCCGCTGTACTATTTACAAATGATATTGGCAAACATTTTAAATTAATTCTAATTGTATCAGGCATTTGGGTGCACTGTTCAGTTTGCAATCTTTTCTGTTGTTCCTTCACTCACCGATAAATAAAGAGGTACTGCTCCTTGTACGTTCCTCGCCCCAGGGGCTTGCTTATTGTGTAAGAGTAATGGCATTCAGCCTGTCTGCAGAAGTGAAAAAGTGGAAAATTAGCAAATAGCAGTCAGACCTCTCCAACCTATATATTAAAATCCTAGAGTTGGTAATGCTGTTATGCCACCAGTACATCGTAATCAGTGAATAATGGAATTCTGAGAATGAATTATTCTCAGAATAAGGGGTCGACCATTTAGGACTGAAATGAAGAGAAACATCTTCACTCAGAGGGTGGTGAATCTTTGGAATTCTCTACCCAGAGGACTGTGGAGGCTCAGTCTTTAAATATATTCAAAATCAGAGTTCGATAGATTTTTGGATATTAAGGGAATCAAGGGATATGGGGATAGTGCAGGAAAGTGGAGTTGAAGTAGAAGGTCGAATGGCCTACTCCTGCTCCTAATTCTTATGTTCTTATGTTATTGATGTCATATTAGTAATACATATTATTCTTACTCACTACATAGCATTCCTACATTTCAACAGTGACTACATTTCAAAAGTACTTTATTAGCTATAAAGCACTTTGGGGATGTCTAAAGGGCATGAAAGTCGTTGTATAAATGCTAGTTTTTTTATAAGTGTCGTTGTACCCTTCTCAGCCTGTTCCAGCTGAGATTCTCCTCCAAGATCCTGCTCGAAATTGTGGAGGATCTCAGGAGAGAATGACGGATAATTCATGCAGTGAGGTCTACTGCTGCCTTATTGCCTTAACCGAAATGTTCCTCCCTCCATGCCGTGGGACCGCCATTGGCCACGTCTTCCCAGCCCACTGCGTGCAAATGGCGGCAGAGGGTAGGACAAGGCCTTGGTGGATATTCCTTGTGTCCGCCTATGTTACCACAGCATCCACAGAGAAGGTGCAGGAAGTCTTGGGAAGCAGTGGTAATGGTCCTGTGATGATCCCATGGAAGGAGAGAGCATTGTCTAGACTTCCTCTCCTTCACATCGTGCCCAATGATTTGTGTCTGTCAGCCTCGGTCTCTGCCATGTTCTATGCAGGTATTAGCTGTAGTTACTGCCATCTTTGTGACACTCTGTCACTTTAATTCCATCTCCACCAGCAGGAATTTAATGGCAGGGCTTGATTAACATATTTTCTGTCTCGCCCCGTTGCCCCCCCCCCCAACCCCCTCCAACAGATTGAGAGGCTGGCTGGCTGTCGGGCGGCTAGGCCTGTGGTACCAGGCCGCAGCCAGGGAGCGGAGAGGAGGACGGGAGGGGTTGGAAAGACCAGGATCGGAGAGGGGTCAGAAGGCCAGGATTGGGGTGGGGGAAGGGGGGGGAATCGGAGATCGGCGGGGTGGGGGAGGGCTGCCGGATGGCAGGATCGGGCAGAGAGGGAGGTCGGAAGGTCGGGATTGGTGGGCCAGAGTGGGGATCGGGAATTGTAGGCCGGATAGAGGGTTGAAGATTGGAGGCTTTGGGGGGGGGGGTCGGGGTGTGGGGAACAGAGGTTGAGGGATGTCCAATTGCGGGAGGTTTGTGAGACAGGGACACTGGATCCAGCAGGTAAGTGAGAGGGCACTTGTCTCCTATATCCAGCAGTCTTCGCCCTCTTTTTCCTGGGTTCCCCGAGGCCCAGGAAACCTAGCCACCCAAAGTTAAATTCAAAATGGAGAATAGAAATGAGGCATGCAGCCTCATTATAATATTTAAAGTGCCAAGCGGCCTCCTGGGAGCAGGTTGCCCCCGTTAAGTGGGCGGGATCGATGTCGCGATTCAGATTTCTGCCCGACCAAAACATGCCTGTTTTTCAGGGTTAAAATCCCTCCCATGATCTAGTGGCTAGTCTACTACCGCAGCCACCCCACTACCATACCTAAAAAGTTTTGCTTAGTGACTGCACTTACTTATTCAGCTCCTCCATCAGCTTTGTAGTGGATTTTCCTGTCTTGTCAGTGACTTCCGTTATTAGGATGATGTCATAGCGCAACAGAATCTAAGCAAATATAGCAATTATACAATATTATCATCTAGCGCATCTCTAGATCAGTAATTTCTAAAACGTTGTTTGATCAAAAGTGACATAGAGGCATTCAATGGGTCTTAGTATTTCTGGTGAAATACATTCCAAATCTAAAATCCTTTTGATGTAAATTTGATGTGACACTAAAGGTTCAATCTGCCTGACTTGGGTATCTTGAAGAGAGAGTCAGCCTTACAGCAATCAGATTGCTTTGCAAAGTGCCTCACGTGAGACCCAGGGATTAAGAGGTTGGCGATGAATATGCCTGGTAGACAGCATTGGATTTGGAAATCTTGAACATCAAAGTGGTTGACTTGTTGTAAGCTATCCAATACAGATACTTCCACCCACTGAAAGTAGATGCCTATCACATAGCTGATGAAGCATGTCTGAGACTTTGGGCAACAGTCGCTGGAAAGCATTACTAACAGGCAAAGTATGAGAACAGATAATGTTTGGTACCTGCAATGAGTGGGTTGCAGCTAAGCAATCAGTTGCTGCAGATGCTCCACATCTCCAACCATTCACAAAGAGATGGTGTCCATACTGTGGTCAGCAGGGTAATGACAAGACACTAGCACATTTTATGCTAAGTTGTGTCAGTAACCTTACCATTTATGAACAGTTTCTGGTACCTGTTATCCACTTAGTGATTGCTCAAACCCATGCTTGTCAGTTGTCTAATGATCAAATAGTGATTATTCTCCATTGGGAAATGAGTGGAGTTAAGTTAGCTCCAAGATGATATGACTAGCAAGGGAATTTTAGAACCAAGGCACTTCTCTGTGATACTTAATAATGCAAGATCTGAGCTAGGCAGATCCACCATACTCTGGAGCACTGCTGTTGATCCACCGCAGGGCCTGGCTCATTAATGGGACCAACAAGAGTAGAGATTCTTCCCTCTCTGCTCCAGGCAGCCCTGTTGGACAGTGCTGTAAAAGATACTGTGGTTCTGGATAGAGAAGCAGCAGGTAGCTTTCCAATACTCTTATTAACTCCAGACTTGGGGCCAGAAATTCTGTAGCGCCCCGATGGGGGCGGGAGGCAATCTCACATCCGGGGCGATAACTATGCACTGAGTACTTTATGATGTCACGATCTGCAAGGCCCGGGCAGTAAGAGTTGCTGCCAGCACTAACCCGGCACTAAAGTTCGCTAACCCCTTAATGCCCCATCGTTAACCACTTAATGCCCCATTAGCTCCCCACCCAGGCGCTAACAGGAGGCACTAAGCAGCTGAATTTCTCCCCCATGGTTTCTCCAATTTTCCCCAAGGCAACCTCCCATCCTCCTTGCTCTGTAAATTTCAACTGGGAAATGAAAATCTTGTTTCATTCAATCCTTCAAAAGCACCGGGGGGTGGTGGGGGGGGGGCTGTAATATGAATTTGTGAAATGGCATCTCTCCCGATTTTAATTTCCATTACTAATTTTGCTATTGGCCATTTTACATTATCACTGAAAGCCAGAATTAGCCTCATGTTCTTTTTGTGTTTAATCAATCTCTCTCATCTTTCATTCCTTTGCCCATTGACATATTTGCCTTGTTTCAACTGGAGCTTGTATACCTCCTCCATTGCCAAAGCTGCCTCCGCAAAGCTCTGTTTCATCTTTTGTGGCAAACTCTTCTCAGAAACAATTCTTAACTTTCTCTGCAATCCAAGTTATTCCAATACTTGAATACAGTACAGTTATTGGAGGGGAACCTTCTAAAGCCTCTTATACTTTCTGGACTGGATACAAAATAAAATATTTTTTGATGCCTCTTTCATTCCAAACCAGTAATTAATATCTATGCTGCAATCTGTCTTGTCTCATAATGTGCACCAATGATTTTTCTTCTACCTGAAAATGTTTGGGTGCTTGGCCATTGGCACAGAAGGAGACACATACGTAAATGGCCACAAATATATGTGTGCACCTATATGATTATAAATGGTGGGAGAGAAATGTACACACATTTAGAATCACTGATATATGTACACATAGATCCTGCAGACATTATCCTACTGGGAGAGAGTGAGGGAAGGAGACAGACCCACGCAGTAACATGCAGATACATAGAAATAGGCATGGACACATGCACAAAATGAGATTCAGAGAAAGAGACACACAACGAGAATAATGACACAAAATGCCAGAGACACGGTGAGAGACAGAAATTAGAAGCAGAAGAGAACCAATTCTTAAAGGGGACTGAATTCCATTGGGGTGGGGGGAGAGGGGGGGGGAATACTAATAATCCCACAATTTATTACAATATTTTCATGGCAACATTCTTAATTACTTTTATGCAATTCACGTGACTGAGTTGGCAGTTCCTAAATGATTAATTGGATCTAATGGGTTGTTTGCTCAGAAACATGTATGCCATTTTTCCAAAGTGAGCATGTTAGAACCTGAATCTGACAGTGTTGTAGCCAGCAATAATTGCATCTGTGACATCATTGCACATTTTATAATCCCTGCTGTGTATATTTTTTTAAAGAATGGTCTGCTGGGGGAGGCGGGGTTGGGGCACGGGATTGGAATTCTATCTGGCACTAGCCTCCAAGTGGTGCAAGGTTTGGAATTGATATTTCATCTGCATTGTGTGATGGCTTGGAATCTTATAGAGTGGCGATGTGGTGCACAACTTGCAGCGTAAAAAGAATATGTTGATACTCACCTTGACAATTGTTGAGACAACTTCAGGTTTGGAGATTTTACTTGGCCCAAGCCGTTGGATATTAAACGCAGCAATCTTCATCTTCACTCTCAAGTGTTTGATTCAGGGTTCTAATAAAGCAAAATAAACAAACATATTCTCTATACGTGGATTTCTTGCTGGCACAAAACTGATTGTTGAATTCAAAAAGGAACTTAATTTACTCTGTGTTGCCGTATATTAGCTTTCTCTCCCTCACTCAGCTTTGAAAACCATAAGACTTGGCTTTTCTGAAGCCCAAGAATAATGGTTGTCATAATGCGCAGCAGTTAAACAAAACCATATCCATCACTCTTGGTCTTCACTATTAAAACAGAGATCACCGATATATTCCCACTGGTAGTGAACACTGAAAGTGAACACCTACCTAATGCTGCTTTGGTAGCCTTTGATAGGGGTGACCATACCATCCTCTCCACCATCGTCCAGTTGGGTGGGACTGCACTCGCCTGGTTCCATTCTTATCTATCCAATTGTAGCCAGAGAATCACCTGCAATGGCTTCTCCCCCCACTCCCACACCATTACTATCATTGGCCCCTTCCTATTTCTTATCTACATGCTGCCCCTCAGCAACATCATCCGAAAACACAGCATCAGTTTCCACATGTACGCTGACAACACCCAGCTCTACCTCATCACCACTTGTCTCAACCCCTCCACTGTCTTTAAATTGTCAGACTGCTTGTCCGACATCCAGTGCAGGATGAGCAGAAATGTTCTCCAATTAAATAATGGGAAGACCGAAGTTCTTATCTTCGGTCCCTGCCACAAACTCTGTTCCCTAGCCACTGACTCCACCCTTTACCCAGGGATTGCCTGAGACTGAACCAGACTGTTTGCAACCTTGGTGACATATCTGACCATGAAATGAGCTTCCGACTACGTCCGGGCCATCGCAAAGATCTCCTATTTCCACCTCCTGAACATCGCCCGTCACTGCCATTGCCTTAGCTCATCTGCTGCTGAAACCTTCACCCATGCCTTTGTTACCTCTAGACTTGACTATTCCATCATCATCATATGCGGTCCCTCAAACGAGGATGACTTGCTTCCACATCAAAAGTGATGAGTTCGCAGATGTTTCAATGAAGGACCCGATATTTCAGTCCTGAACTCCAGGGGTGGAAGCTGCCTGTGTGTGGATTTTTTTAACGTGTGGTGACTGTTACACATCAGCCACCATACAGGCTTGACAGAGCTAGGCCTTTATCCAGTGGCGAGGGTTAACCAGGACGACTGGAGACCTGCTCTGCTGCACGGACCTAGTGCGCACACATCATCCGAAAACACAGCATCAGTTTCCACATGTATGCTGACAACACTCAGCTCTACCCATGCTGCCCCTGGGCCTTCGGCTCTTCTGGGCCCCATACCCCCATTTACCGCACCTCCGCCACGATCTCTTGCCGCTCCTCCACCGCAAACATTCGCCGCACCTCTGCCACAATTTCTCACCTCTCCTGCGCCATGATCTCTCGCCGTTTCTCCGCACCAAACATTTGCCACACCTCCGCCACGATCACTCGCCGAATCTTAGCCACGATCCCTCACCGTTCCTCCGTCCAGAACATCCGCCGCATTTCTGCCTCGATCTCTTGCTGCCCATCTGCCCCGACCTTCCCGCTCCTCTGCTGTTCCAATGCACTCTTGGCCACCCTCCTATCCTCTGTAAAGTTGAGGTCATCCAAAACTCTGCTTCCTGTGTCCTAACTCGCACCAAGTCCCGTTAACCCAACACCCCTGTGCTTGCTGACCTACATTGGCTCCCGGTTAAGCAACGCCTTAATTTTAAAATTCTCATCCTTGTTTTCAAATCCCTTCATGGCCTCACCCCACCCTATCTCTATAATCTCCTCCAGCCTCACAACCCTCTGAGATATCTGCGCTCCTCTAATTCTGGCCTCTTGAGCATGCCTGATTATAATCGCTCAACTATTGGTGGCCGTGCCTTCAGCTGTCAAAGCCCTAAGCTCTGGAATTCCCTCCCTAACCTTCTCCACCTCTCTACCTCTCTATCCTGCTTTATCTGCCCTAATATCTACTTAGGTGGCTCGTGTCAAATTTTGTTTTAGAACATCAGCCATGATCATATTGAATGGTGGAGCAGGCTCAAGGGGCCAGATGGCCTACTCCTGCTCCTATTTCCTATGTTTTTATGTTCTTATTCCTGCAAAGTGCCTTGGGATATTTTACTACGTTAAAACGCTACATAAATACAAGTTGTTGTTTGGGTGTGTTGTTTACGCTTCCCTTGTGCTTAGTTCGTAAAGCAAATTCAGAGCCACATAGACTAGGTAGGTCTTAGATTCAAACTGTTATCCGCGCAGAAGTAGCTGGTCTCTGCGAGGACAACAGTCATAGGTGTCATGTATGTATGCTTGGGTTCATACCACCAGGGGCGCCACTGTCGGAGGTCATTGGGCTGTACGCATGTGTGTGCGGGCCAGGTATATAAAGCAAGCCACCATATAATGTGGGCACTTGGGACTGAATAAAGTTGAGCCAGGTTTGCACCTGAGTGAGTTTACAATATTCAGTCTATCGAGTTATTACATACATAACAATAGGATATACAGCATTCGGCCCAACCAGTCCATGCCAGTGTTTATGCTCCACTTGAGCCTCCTCCCATCTTTCCTCATCTAAATCTATCATCATAACCCTCTATTCCCTTCTCCTTCATATGCTTATCTAGTCTCCCCTTAAATGCATCTATACTATTCACTTCAACCACTTCCTGTGGTAGTGAGTTCCACATTCTGAATTCCCTGTTGGATTTCTTGGTGACTATCTTATATTGATGGCCTTTAGTTTTGCTCTTCTCCACAAGTGGAAACACGATCCCCATATCTACTCTATCAAAACCTTTCATAATTTTAAAGACCTCTATTAGGTCACCCCTTAGCCTTCTCTTTTCAAGAGAAAAGAGACCCAGCTTGCTCATCCTTTCCTGATAGATATACCTCGCATTTTTGGTATCATGCTTGTAAATCTTTTTTAAACCCTCTCCAGTGCATCTACATCCTTTTTATAATATGATGACCAGATTTGTACACAGTACTCAAGTGTGGTCCATACAAGGTTCGATACAAGCTTAGCATAACTTTACTACTTTTCAATTCTATCCCTCTGGAAATAAACCCTAGTGCTTGGTTTGCTTTTTTTGTGGCCTTGTTAATCTGTGTCGCTACTGTTAATGATTTGTGTATTTGTACTCCGATATCCCTTTGCTCTTCTATCCCATTTAGATCCGTATTTTCCAAGTAAGATTGTGACCTCGTACTTTTCTTACCAAAATATAATGCCTCATATTTATCTGTGTGAATTTCATTTGCCAATTATATGCCTGTTCTGCAAGTTTATTAATGTCATCTTGTAATTTGTTGCAGTCCTCCTCAGCATTCACTATCTCCCCGCCACGACCCGTCCCCCCACCCCCCTCCCCAATTTGGTGTCATCCGCAAATTTAGAAATTGTGCTTTTGATTCCAAAGTCTAAATCATGAATATAAATTATGAACTGAGGTCCCAGCACTGATCCTTGTGGAACACCACTTCCCACCTTCTGCCACTCTGAATAGCTTTACTCTTTATCTCTACTCTTTGCTTTCTGTCTTGAAGCCAGCTAGTTTGCTACTTTTCCCCTGACTCCACATTTTCTGACCTTATTCATTAGTCTATTATGTGGTATTTTATCAAATGCCTTTTGAAAATCTAGATAAATTACATCTACTGCATTACCCTTGTCTACTCTCTCTGTTACCTCTTCATTATTATATTTTTGGTTTCTAGATGTTCTTCCATTTTCTCCTTCAGTAAGGATTCCATTATTTTTCCTACCACCGATGTTAAGCTGACTGGGTTATATTTCCCTGGACATGTTCCATCTCTCTTCTTAAATATAGGTGTTACTTTAGCTATCCACCAGTCCTCAGGCACTATACCCTTTTCTAACGAATTATTAAATATGTGCAGTAATGCCTCTGCTATCTCTTCCCTAGATTCTTTTAAATTGTGCAGATGTAATCTGCCTGGACCAGGAGATTTATCCTCTTTGAGTTTGGTTAGTTTATTTAATATTTCTCCTTTTTTTATTTTAAATGCAGTTATCTCATCATCCAATGTCCTGTCCATCTGTTCTGTCTCTCCAATTGGGCACAATGGCTGCTGGGTGAGACAAGTGAAAGTTCAGCCAAGATTCTTGCTTCTTATCACAATCCAGTGGCCATTCTGGAACATGCATATGTGTGAACATTAGTTGAATTGCATACTGACACTCAGTCCACAATCTCGCCAACCGTGGTGAGTCAGGGGTGGCCGGAGTCAGTGACGGGTGGTAACTCTGCTCCTTGCTCCAGCCCACACTGTATGAAGAATCTTCCGTTGATTGGGCTTATTAAGCCTGCCCTGCGAGGTTCCAGACCAATTGAAGGAAGCGGCTCTGATGATGTAATTTGATCACACATCATCAGCTGGTTTCCTTAAAGGGACCATGGCCACATTGATTTTGACAGTTGTTCTTTCAGTGCTCTGCAGCTTTGAGGTGCTGCAAACACTGATTAGCACTGCATTGCTGCACCCACTATAGATACCCTAGAGGAGTATAGAAAGTGCAGGAGTGAAATTAAAAAGGAAATTAGGAAAGCAAAGGGAGAGCATGAAAAAATGTTGGCAAGTAAAATCAAGAAAAACCCAATGATAATTTAGAAATACATTAAGAGCAAGAGGATAACTAAAAGAGTAGGACCTGTTAGAGATCATAAAAGGTAATTTGTGTGTGGAGGCAGAAGATGTGGGTATGGTTCTTAATTAATACTTTGCATCTGTTTTCACAAAGGAGAGGGGCAATGCAGACATTGCAATCAGGGAGGAGGAGTGTGAAATATTAGATGACATAAACATAGTGAGAGAGGAATTAGTAACGGTTTTAGCATCTTGCTGGATAAATCCCCAGGCCTGGATGAAATGTATCGCAGGCTGTTAAGAGAAGCAAGAGAGGAAATAGCAGAGGCTCTGACCATCATTTTCCAGTCCTCTCTGGCTATAGGTGTGGTGCCAGAGGACTGGAGCACTGCTAACGTTGTACCGGTGTTTAAAAAGGGAGAAAGGGATAGACCGAATAATTACAGGCCAGTCAGCCTAATCTCATTGGTAGGATAATTATTGGAAAAAATTCTGAAGGACAATATAAATCTTCATTTAGAAAGACACGGATTTATCAAAGACAGTCAGCATGGATTTGTTAAGGGAAGTTCATGTCTGACTAACTTGATTAACATTTTTGAGGAGGTAACAAGGAGGGTCGATGAGGGTAGTGTGTTTGATGTAGTATACATAGATTTTTAACAAGGCTTTTGATAAGATCCACCTTGGCAGACTGGTCACGAAAGTAAAAGCCCATGGGATCCAAGGCAAAGTGGCAAGTTGGATCCAAAATTGATTAGAAGCAGGGAGCAAAGGGTAACAGTCGATGGATGTTTTTGTGACTGGAAGGCTGTTTCCAATGGGGTTCCACAGGGCTCAGTACTAGGTCCCTTGCTTTTAGTGGAATATATCAATGATTTAGACTTGAATGGAGGGGATATGATTAAGAAGTTTGCAGATGATACAAAAATTAGCCGTATGATTGATAATGAAGAAGAAAGCTGTAGACTGCAGGAAGATAACAATGAACTGGTCAGGTGGGCAGAAAAGTGGCAAATGTAATTCAATCCAGAGAAGTGTGAGGTAATGCATTTGGGGAGGGCTAACAAGGCATGGAAATATACAATAAATGGTAGGACACTGAGAAGTGTAGAGGAACAAAGGGACCTTGGAGTGCATGTCCACAGATCCCTGAAGGTAACAGGACAGATAGATAAGATGGTTAAGAAGGCATATGGAATACTTTCCTTTATTAGTCGAGGCATAGAATACAAGAGCAGGGAGGTTATGCTTGAACTGTATAAAACACTAGTTAGGCCACAGCTAGAGTACTGCGTAGAGTTCTGGTCACCACATTATAGGAATTATGTGATTGCACTAGAGAGGGTACAGAGGAGATTTACAAGGATGTTGCCTGGATTGGAGAATTTTAGCTGTGAGGAAAAATTGGAGAGGCTGGTGTTGTTTTCTTTGGAACAGAGGAGGCTGAGGGGAGAGCTTATTGAGATGTATAAAATTATGAGGGGCCTAGATAGCGTGGATAGGAAGGACCTATTTGCCTTAGCAGAGGGGTCAATAACCAGGGCAATAGATTTAAAATAACTGGTAGGAGGTTTAGAGGGGATTTGAGGGGGATTTTTTTCACCCAGTGGGTGGTGGGGGTCTGGAACTTACTGCCTGGAAGGGTGCTAGAGACAGAACACTCACCACATTTAAAAAGTACTTGGATATGTACTTGAAGTGCCGTAACCTACAAGGATATGGAGCAAGAACTGGAAAGTGGGATTAGGCTGGATAGCTCCTTGTCAGCCGGCACGGACACGATGGGCTGAATGGCCTCTGCTAAGTTGATATGCTTCAGTCATAAAACTGGCACAGGGCATACAAATTTCTCCCCTGATCTTCCACACCTCTATGTGAAGCAAACTGCTCTAGTTACGTGGATAGACTGGAGAAGCTGGAGTTGTTCTCCTTAGAGCAGAGTAGGTTGAGAGGAGATTTGATGGAGGTGTTCAAAATCATGAGGGGCCTGGACAGAGTAGTTAGAGAGAAACTGTTCCCATTGGCTGAAGGGTCGAGAACCAGAGGACGCAGATTTAAGGTGATTGGCAAAGGTGATATGAGAAAAATCTTTTTTACGCAGCAAGTTGTTAGGATCTGGAATGCACTGCCTGAAAGGATGGTGGAGATAGATTCAATTGTGGCTTTCAATAGGGAATTGGATAAGTACATGAAGGAAAAAAATTGCAGGGCTATGGGGAAAGGATGGGAGAGTGGGACTGGCTGAAGTGCTCTTGCAGAGAGCCAGCACGGGCTCAACGGGCCGAATGGCCTCCTTGTGTGCTGTAACCATTCTATGATTCTATGGTTCTAATCCCTGGCAAATTTTTCAGGGGTTCTTCAGATCAGCTGCCATAACTTTGGCAAAAGATCAGCAGAACCTCCCTTTATATGTCTATCCAGGGTTTCCATTGAAGTTACCAGCAGCCAATCTGAAGAAAGCACCAAATAATGTCTTTATAACTCGTTCACAACTGGTGGGGAAAAAAACATTTATTTTTAAAAGATATCAATGGCCCCAGAATGAACTACTTTTTCTGTTAAGTTTAGCTTCTATCCTGTGGGGGAGGGAACAGGTGGAATCTTGTAGTAGTGTCCATGAGTGCGATGCTCTCTGAGTTAAATAGGCAGATTATCGCTAATCTTTTCATTACTTTTTAAAACTGTATCACAAGCCTACTCAGTCTTTTTTTTATGCAGTGAAAATAAATCCAGTTGCTTGAGTCTTTCTTCATGAATTAATCTCAATTTTTCTTTGTTGTGCTGTTCTATACTTTAAACCTGCATGACCTGAGGCAGTGGTAGAGTTCTTGTGTAAATATTTTGTTATGTTTTCAGATGCTGGGTGGTGCTGAGGATTGTTACCACAATCCTCAGTGATGAGGCATAAAGTTCTGTCTCACTCTTCCTTGCCCCACTACATACTTCAAGCTCTGCTTTGTTTCAGTGAATGTCAACATATGTTTGTTTTGAAACTAAGCACAAAGGTCTTCAATAAAATTCTCACACTATGGAAATCACATGCGAGTGTTCTTGCAAACCACAATTTGAACAGTGCAAGTTTTTAGCAGAAAAAGGACAAGCGTCATCAGACTAAGTGATTTAACTTGGGCTACGTTTTGAATGTTTTCTGTGCTTTGCAGAACCTCTCTGTTTGCCTGAGCTCTTATTATCATCCCATAATTATTGCTGCCTCATTGGGGCGCAAACTGGACCCTCATTATTAACACTTTCACCGGACGTTCTGTAACTTCATCATCATCATAGGCAGTCCCTCGAAGCGAGGATGACTTGCTTCCATGCCAAAAAAGGATGAGTTCACAGGTGTTTCAATGAAGGACTTAATATTCCAGATCCTGAACTACATCGTGAAGGGTGGAAGATCCCTGTGCTTGGATTTTTTTAACGTGGGGTGGCCGTTGCACACCAGCCACCACATGGGCTTGACAGAGCTAGGTCTTGGTCCAGTGGCAAGGATTACCCAAGACTAACTGGAGACCAGCTCTGCTGCACAGACCGAGCGCCCACATGTATCGCAGTGTGGGCTGACCCGTGCTGCCCCTGGGCCCCTCGCCTCTTCTGGGCCCCAGATTCACGCCTCTCCTGGGCCCCGGTCACTTCCCTCTACAGACTCTTGCCGCTCCTTCACCCCTCCTGCTGTGCCTGCCCGCACTGCAATCAGCGAACTGGCTTCGCAGCCGTCGCCCTCCTGCAGCAGCACGCTGCTCCCTGCAGTGGTATGCCGCCGCACGCTGCTCCCTCCAATGGCCGCGGCCTGCTGATGCGTGTGGCGGCCTGGCCCGGAAATCTGTAACTTATCAGTTAAACCAGTCCCGGACCAAGTTATTTTTTCTCTACCAACCCCAACATCTATTGAATGCGAGAATCAGGCTTCATGCATTTCTTCTGTGTCTGGAATAAAATGACCTCAAAATCTGACACCGGTCTAACAAAAAGAGAAGTCATTTCAAACTGAGCTCAGTTTAATAGTTTTGTGTTGTTAGGTTTCTCTGTATTGTTGTTGACCAATGATTTGCAAAGACTCTGCAGACTAACTGTTATCTGATTTACAGATAGCATGTGGTCGTCTCATAATAATGTTGGAGACAAAATGTTTCTTTAACAAGAACTAGGAGATTGACTTATCAATTCCCTGAGTAGGTTGTTCTCAGGAATTGCTCTTTTCAAAGCTGAACATTCCTGAAAGTAGTTAGCAATGGAGAAAAACAACTTAATCCCCTACTTTTAATTAAAAGCTTAATTTTTAACTTCCCTACTAGCATTAATGCATTAAGCAAATAAACGAATGAAAGAATTCCTTACCTGCCACGTCCTGTATCTATTCTGTGTTCCTTTGGATGAGCAACTTAAGCCGGTGTTGCTTTTGAGCAACAGTTGAAAATAGTTAGAACCTGATAGACGAGTCCTGAAAGTGAAACAAAACAACAGTACATCTAAAGGGGATGCCGTCTGTGCTTGAATTATAGTTAAATGATGTGGACTATGCCAAAGGACTTTGTGCACAGTCCTAATTTATTGCCTGCAATAACCACTTCCTCTCGATAAGAGGCTAGAAATTCAGTCACTCATTACACAAAGAATCTCACGCCCTCAATGAAGGCAAAGAAAGACTTGGATTTATATAGCACCTTTCACGACTACTGGACGTCTCAAAGCACTTTACAGCCCATGAAGTACTTTTGGAATGTAGTCACTGTTGTAATGTGGGAAACATGGCAGTCAATTTGTGCACAGCAAGCTCCCACAAACAGCAATATGATAATGACCAGATAATCTGCTTTGTTATGTGGATTGAGGGATAAATATTGGCCAGGTCACTAGGAGATAACTCCCCTGCTCTTCTTCAACATAGTGCCATGGGATATTTTACATCCACCTGAGAGAGCAGATAGCATCTACCAACAGTGCAGCACTCCCCTAGAACATCAGTTGAGATTTTTTTGTGCTCAAATCCCTGGAGTGGGACATGAACCCACAACCTTCTGACTTAGAGGCAAGAGTGCTACCCACTGAGCCATAGCTGAGATTGTAAACATGTCACAAGTTTTCTGGCTCACATATGCACACATGCAGACACTTAAGCCCCAAGTTTCCGGCCGCGCCAAAAACGGCACAGCCCCGAGCTGCACGCCTGTTCTTCGCGCCTAAAAGTGTGCAGGAAAAAAACTATTTAATTCTCCGGCTCCTCGGAGCTCGATCTCAGCTTGGCGCGGCGTGCACTTCACAGCGGGGGGGCGGAGCCAAACACTTGTGCCGATTCTGTAAGCAGTGGGGGTCGGGTCTAATTTAAATGAGCCAACGTCGTGCCGGCAACCCTGCGCGTGCGCGTTGGAGCGTGCGCGCACGCGCAGTGTCAAACAAACATTGGCACTCGGCCATTTTTAAAGGGACTGGAGAAAAAGTGAAGATTTGTCTCTTGGACCCCTAGAAAGGCTTGTAATTTAATTTTTGTGATATTTTTGTGTGTGAGGGAGTGCTTTTAGCAGCACTGTTGAATAAATCACCTGCTGAAATCAGTGAGTTCAGCTTTTCACTGCTAAACTTGCAGAACCAATACTGCATTGGGGCATGCAAATTAAAGACTGTGTGTTTTGAGAAATAAGAGTGCCAATTCAACTTTGCAATGGATCAACGTCCACCAAGAACA
The DNA here is from genome assembly GCF_044704955.1 of Pristiophorus japonicus. Classification (NCBI taxonomy): domain Eukaryota; kingdom Metazoa; phylum Chordata; class Chondrichthyes; family Pristiophoridae; genus Pristiophorus; species Pristiophorus japonicus. Next base: position 55,926,415 of record NC_091988.1, read on the forward strand.
AAGAATTTCTTGCATGTGGAAGTAGAGATATTAGTCAACGTAATTGAGCAGAGATGGCAGGAGCTAGATACCAGCAACAGAGGTCACATAAAAGTGCCACCAAAAGAAATGAAGAAACAGTGGAACCAAGTTGCAGAAGATTACTGAGCAGTGGTGCATACCATGAGATCTGGAAGCCAGTGTAAAAAGAAATGGCATGACCTTGGTCAAGTAGTTAGTGTAAGTAATATTTCCCATTTTTAATTTAATCGTAATTGTAACCTAGCTATCTGTATGTCCCACCTTGCAGACTGTCACACTCTGTAAAAAGTTATATTTTACTCTTTGCAAAAGAAATTGGCCCACAACAAAAGGAAGGCAACTCGGACAGGAGGACGCATGCCCAATCTGCATCCACTGACACCCTTGGAACAAAGGGTAGCTGCTATGATGAGTCGTACATGGAGAAAAGCAATCAGGACAGCACGCTAGGAAGAGGGTAAGTCCTGAAAATGCATCGTGGCCCTTTAAATCAACCTGCTGCCTAACCTGCTATGTGTGAGAGTACTCATGCCACCCATCCGGTCCCCTCCCTTGCTGTTAAACATTTGACTGTTCTGATGTATTTTGCAGAACATGATGATGATGATGATGACGATGCTGCTGCTGCCAACCCTGAGGATCCTGAGGGTACAGAACAAGAACCAGTACAACCAGCTGCGGACGATCCAGACTGGATGATGGCAGCGATGACTGAAATATCTGCAGGGGAGAGCTTCCAAATTAATGTTTATGAGCCCCCATCAAGGGGCATCAGAGTTTCAACCCCCAGCATAGGTCTTGGTTCCACCTACCACGAGTAGAACTTTATGCGCACTCCCATTCATCTTTTAGAACTCGACCCTTGTTTCGGGACATGCCATGTGTATCTCAAATGCACAATGTTGCTTTCATGCAATTAAAAACTAATGTTACCCCTCATTCTTTAAAGTATTGGTGGGATAAAAAGGCATTTTAAAACACAGGTAATTCCAATTCAGAGCAATTCTAATGTAAGTACATTCCAATTATGGGCCACCTGCTCAAGCTCTTCCGCCCCTCCCATGACATACTGGTGTGGCACTATGCCATGGGTAGGTGGTCCCACATCTAAGCGCAATTTCCTGATCTTACCTGAGGCAAATTGTTTTGGGTTAATGTTTATCTGCATAAACCTTAATGTTGCAGCCCCCAGATTAATGACTTCAATGTACATTAGTCTAGTTTACTCTGAATTAGATTAAAAAAATATAAATATAGGGATACATGGAAAAAGGAGGGAAATAGAATTAGAATGTCGAGCTTCCATGTGGAGCTAGTGCTAGGACAGGCACAGGCGGCCGATTGGCCATTTCCTGCACTGAAAATTCTATGATTCTACAATCTCTCAATTAAAAGAAAATATATGTACAAAGTTTGCAGGGATTTTTTTTACCCTTACTAAGGATTTCAACCATTTGATTAAATAATACATTTGTAAAATAATTAACTTGGGGAGCATACCTCCTGAATTATAATTTAAGATACATTTTCTAAATGGCACTTTAGTCTGCACACTTAAAGTGCTCATATCAAATTTCTGTCTAAAACAAATGGGCTAACGCTTGCATTAAAATATCTTAGACAGGAATTTGATGCGAGCACATTCAATGTTCATATGAAAATTGAGCCTATTGAAAATATACCCTAAGGCTTATTCCCACGGACTATTCGTGATCTGACGGTATGCTCATCAGTTTTCCCACATCACTGGAGTCCATTACCAAACACTATATAGCTTTGACATTATTAACACTCCACTATTCCAGGGTGCAGCACCATCAATTATATTATTTATCATGGTTACTCTTTAACTTCAGATTTTAGATATTCCTCGGTTCGTGCTTCTCATCAGAACAACTATCTGCCCTGGAATTAATCAAAGCTGTGTTACTCATGCCTTTTAAACATCCATGTTAAACTGTGATTCTTCTGTCTTAGAAGTTTCCAAATACCTGTTAATACTTGCATGGTGAGAGCCTTATGTTTTGTAGGAATGCAACCTAACAGATTCAGATCTGAGTGTACAATCATTGAATGATCTGAGATAGGGGTTATCATAGGCAGTCCCTCGAAATCGAGGAAGATTTGCTTCCACTCTAAAAATGAGTTCTTGGATAACTGAACAGGAATTACAGTCTCTGTCACAGGTGGAACAGACAGTCGTTGAAGGAAAGGGTGGTTGGGATTGGTTTGCTGCACGCTCTTTCCGCTGCCTGCGCTTGTTTTCTGCATGCTCTCGGCGATGAGACTCGGTGCTCAGCGCCCTCCCGGATGCAGTTCCTCCACCTAGGGCGGTCTTTGGTCAGGGACTCCTAGATGTCGGTGGGGATGTTGCACTTTATCAAGGAGGCTTTGAGGGTATCCTTGAAATGTTTCCTCTGCCCATCTTGGACCCGCCTGCCGTGTAGGAGTTCCGAGTAGAGTGCTTGCTTTGGGAGTCTTGTGTCAGGCATGCGAACAATGTGGCCTGCCCAGCGGAGCTGGTCAGGTGTGGTCAGTGCCTCAGTGCTGGGGATGTTGGTTGGCCTGGTCAAGGACGCTAACGTTGGTGCGTCTGTCCTCCCAGGGGATTTGCAGGATCTTGCGGAGACATCGTTGGTGTTATTTCTCCAGCGATTTGTGGTGTCTGCTGTATATGGTCCACATCTCTGAGTCATTCAGGAGGGCGGGTATCACTACAGCCCTGTACACCATGAGCTTGGCGGCAGATTTGAGAGCCTGGTCTTCGAACACTCTTTTCCTCAGGCGGCAAAAGGCTGCGCTGGCTCACTGGAGGCAGTGTTGAAACTCGTCATCAATGTCTGGCCTTGCTGATAATAGGCTCCTGGGGTATGAAAAGTGGTCCATGTTGTCCATGGCCACGCCATGGATCTTGATGACTGGGGGGCAGTGTTGTATGGCGGGGACAAGGTGGTGGAGGACCTTTGTCTTACGGATGTTTAGTGTAAGGCCCATACTTTCGTACACCTCAGTGAAGATGTTAACTATGACTTGGAGTTCACTCTCTGAATGTGCGCAGACGCATGCGTTGTCTGCGAACTGTAGTTCAACGACAGAGGTTGGGATGGTCTTGGATCTGGTCTGGAGACGACGAAGGTTGAACAGGTTCCACTGGTTCTGTAGTTTAGTTCCACTCCAGCGGGGAGCTTGCTGAGTGTGAGGTGGAGTATTGCAGCAAGGAAGATTGAGAAGAGGGTTGGCGCGATGACGCAGCCCTGCTTGACCCCTGTCCAGATGAGAATTGGGTCTGTAATGATCCTGACCAGATAGGGGTATTTACATTCTAAAGGACAGAATTTTTTTATACAAGATATATTAAATACCATTTTATTCAGTCTTTTTGAGGAAGGAGATGAATCTGAACTGACTTCCAATTTGGTTTCGATAGTTTGATTCTCACTTCCTAATTTCCCTTTAAAATGCTGCAGGCTTCCTGCATTTTAATTAAGCTGAAAGCAATAAGAATTCAGCATCAAATCTGGGAATGGATAAGAATATGTTTGAAGGGTAGAAATCAGTGGTTACTTGTTAGAGGAATTATATTGGGATTTGGGGGAAGTGCTGAGTGGGACTCCTACTGTTTCTAATTTACACCGATGACTTCGTTTTGGAAATTCAGTGTAAAATTGCAGATGATTCTGAGGACGAGATGGTTCTGGGAACTACAATCCAAGTTGGATATAATATGTAAGCAGATGGAACAATGGGACATTCAATTTAATAGAGTGTAAAGTACTGCCTGTAGGAGGACCAATATAAATATGCTGTGGCTGGTGTCATTTCGGTAAAGATGTACTTGGAAAATGTCTAGGAGACTTAGACTCGACACTCAGCAGATATCTGTTAAACACACATATATTCAAATACAATCTGTAAGTTGCTTGTATTTGAATTGAATGACTTGCCCCTTCCTCACATATCTACCACCTGAGTTTCCACCTCTTCTCAACAACTTCACTCTCATTTTGGGAAGTTGTCCTGCAGCATGTTAAAGAAGACCACCCAAAAAATCAGCTGGGACTTTCGCTGATGCCGCTGGATGGACCGGCCACTTGCTAGGCCATTTTCCATCCAGGAGGTAAAGTTCCAACCCATACCTGTGGATGATGTCTTCAAGGGGCAGCATTTAGATGAGGAAGAGGAGGAAGCCAAGGATAGGGGACTCCAGAGATAATAATGCGGGGGTGGAGTTTAGTGGAGAGATGGGTCTGATGAAAAGACGAGGTCATAAGGAGAGGGAGGAGAGAAACTAGAGAGATGTGGGTTCAGGGCAAGGTCGGTGTAAATTTTTTAAAATCGCTAATCTTGCTTGAGGTTTGTGAATTCTGTGCTTGTGTTTATTAATCTTGTGCTCATTCTCCAAATTAAATAGTTTGTTTACTTCCACCTAACATTGTCTCTACCTAACATTACTTTGAAGTTCCATTTTTAAGCTTTCACTAGATATTGCTTTCATATCAACTTGGTTCATGTAATGTATACACCTATGAGTATGTTCACAGGCTTTTAGAGCTGTTGCATCGTGAGTGGCTTAGCCAGTCGCGTGATGTTCACAAGACTCAATAAAACCCCAGTCAGTTAGGTCTAGGTCATCCACGATGAGGTATGCAGTTGTTAGCCAAGTAGATTAACTGGTAATGTGTAGTATGATTGTTAAACCTTTGTTAATAAACAAACTAGTTCTTAATAGCAATGTGTTGCTATGAATTCTTAATCATAGAACCCATGAAGCAAATACATTACATGTAGAGGGTTGTGGTGATCTGGAACTCACTGCCTGGAAAGGTGTTAGAGGCAGAAACCCTCACCACATTTAAAAGGTGCTTGGATGGGCACTTGAAGTGCAATAACCTGCAGGGTTACGGACCTAGAGCTGGTAAGTGGGATTAGACTGGATAATCTCTTGTTGGCTGGCACAGATACAATGGTAAGTACTTCAGGAAATCGAATACGGTCAGAGTGATCTCCTGGACTAGTTTCGAACGTCTGGATGGGTCGGAGAGGAATTTTCCCAGATTTTTTTCCCCAATTCGCCTGGATTTTTATCTGGTTTTTTGCCTCTCCCAGGCCATCGCATGGCTCCGTGTGAAGTGGAGTGTAAAATGTTGCGATGTATGGGATGTCGCAGTTGTGTGGGTCGGACTGGTTGGGTTGGATGCTCTTTACCTTTCCGCCATTGTTCATTGGTTTATATGTAACCTTCAGGGCTACTGACCGAGGGCCATGTGGCTCTTTGTCAGCCGGTACGGACACGATGGGCTGAAATGGCCTCCTTCTGCGCTGTAGATTTCTGTTTCTATGTTTCAATTTCCTTCACTCTTGACTGTCAGAAGATTGTTTCAGACCTATTCCAGGCCTTGATCATATAACCTAGGTTTCACTTTAATGCAGTATTAAGGGAGTAGTGCATTCTTGGAGATATCACTTTCAAATGAGGGACTGAGGCCCCTCTCAACCAACACCATCAAAATAGATTATCTGGTCATTTACTGCTGGTGGGACCTTGCCATGTTGGTTGCTGTGTTTACCTCCTAAATTTTAAAAGTAATTCATTCGGCTGTGAAGGATTAGGGGCATCCCAATGATTTGAAATTAAGTACATAGATTGACGTACGTTCTTTCTTTCTTGCTCAGTAATGAGGACCTCTTTTATTAGTGAGCTCTCACACCAAAGTGTGACCATACATACAGAATTCTGATTTCAAATCATGCCGAGGGGTCGAACAGCTACCCTTATTACAGTATTTAGCTTACTAGAAATTACTCTCCCAAAACTCAGAAAGTGGAAGAATAAACTTTAGAGCAGACAGTGAAGGCTATAAATATCAGAATTGATTTATGATAAGTATAAACTTTACAGCAGACAGTGGTGAATCATGGAATTGATTTATTAAAGTTAATGGACTATAGCAATATAGAAATTTGCACTATTTTTACAGAACCTTTAACTCGCACACTCTCTTCGCACACAAAGAAAATATAAGTACCTGAAGGAAAAAAAATTGTAGGGGTACGGGGAAAGGGCAGGGGAGTGGTCTTGCAGAGAGCCGGCACGGGCTCGACAGGCTGAATGGCCTCCTTCTGTGCTGTAACCATTCTATGATTCTATGTGACACTAGCAATGCCTTTTGAAAATCCAAGTAAACTACCTTGATTGGATTCTCCATGCCCACTAGTTCAGTTGTGCCCTCAAGGAAACCCAGCAGGTTTGTAAGACATGACCTGTTATGTCTCATACCACGCTGTGTGCTCCTTATGATGCCTGTGCTCTTTAAATGTTCATTTATTGCATCCCATAGAATGCCTTAACCAAAGCATTTTCCCACTCCTGATGTTAAGCTAACTGGCCTGTATTTACCAGGTCTGTGCCCTACTCCTTTTCTTTGACTATTGCAACTACATTTGTAATTCTCCAGTCCTCTGGTGTTTCTCTAGTTTTTATGGAACTCCAAAAAATATCTGCCACGACATCACTAATCTCTTCATTCCATTCTTGAGAATCTTGGGATATATCCTACCTGGCCCAGCAGCCGTTTGACTTCTTCCCATTTCTGCACAATATGATCTTTGGTAAATTCAACATATGCTATGGAGTGCTTAGCCCCAGTTACCATGGCTGGAATGTTGCTGCAATCCACCTTTGTGAAAGCTGATGTGAAGAATCCAGTCACTATATCTGCCAGATCCTGGTTATGTGTAATAGTTTAACCCATTTCATCCTTTAACAGACTCAGTTGTTCTTGAACTTCCCTTTTATTATTAACATAGTTTATTTTTTTTGTCCCTCTTGCTCCCCGTTGTGGCTTTTCCCTCCACTTCTTGCTTTCCTGCTTTAGTTAGTTATCCTCAGTTGCCTTTGTGGGAATCTCAATCCTCTCAATTTTTGTTTTTTTGTATCTCTTTTAAAGTGATTGTGCTTATTTTTTTCAAGCTACTTTTCAAATTTTTTTCCATTTTTCATCATAGTTTATTAAAAATGCATCGGCAGCCTTTTTGAAGCAGTATGTCAGACAGCATTTCCCACAGTATTGCCCGTTGAAGTGACTGACCATAAACACACCATTACCACATCCCCCGGAAGGATATGCGTGTTAGACGATAGATTTTTGCATATTCATCAACCTTGTAATATTTAAGGACAGCAAGCTTGACCTTCTTCCTCTTATGCTGGTTCTTTTTTGGGGTGGTGTAAGACTTCTTCCTCTTCTTGGCACCACCATGAAGTCTCAGTACGAGGTGTAGAGTTAACTCCTTCTGGATGTTGTATTCAGAGAAAGTACGGCCATCCTCCAACTGTTTTCCAGCAAAGATCAGTCGCTGCTGATCAGGGGGAATACCTTCCTTGTCCTGGATCTTAGCCTTTACATTTTCAATAGTATCCGAGGGTTCAACCTCGAGAGTTATTGTTTTCCCCGTTAGGGTTTTCACGAAGATCTGCATTTTTCAAATTCAATCGACCCGCACTGTCCGCTCAGAGTAGTCCAATGTGGTCTAGGTCTTCCTCTACTTTAAAAAAAAATTATACACTTTATTTCATTATGTGCCCTTTGTAGTTCATATTTTCCTGTACTCCCTCAGGCTGCTGTTATATGACAACATTTGTATGAATGCAGACTGTTTTTAAGTGCACTTTGATGCTGTCATGTATCTTACATTATTATATATAACTGTATCCTAACATGCTATACATGACTGTAATAAGATATGACCTGTAACCACCAGCATACCTTACCACCAGGGGTGCACTTGCAAGAGACAGGTATATAAGGACAGGTCTCAGGCAAGTGCAGCATTCCAGAGTGACCTTGACTTCACTACATGCCTCGTGTGAATCTGTACTGAGGGGACAGGACTTTACAGATGCAACAGTGGTTGTCCAGCTCCAGTGTTGGAACCAAATCTAAAACAAATCTGTGTGAGATTACTTCGAGGAGGTGGTCTATTAGCTGGAATAAGGTCCAGGGTAATTCCAGCCTATTAACTCCTTCAGTTCAATGGCTGGCCTTGCTCAGATTGGTTTTAAAATGTGCTTGGGGTAGAAATTGCCCCCCGCCCGAAACAAGCGTTTCGATGTTTTTTACCGCAGCTGCGTTTCAGGTCGAGTCTTTTGGGAAATTCTGCTCTTTGTTTTTTTTTTGTTTTGATCCAGAAATCGGTCATAATGGGGACGGTGGCTATACCTGAGGGGCAAAAACGTGGGGTGACAGCAACTGAAGGGTGAAAGTTGGGGGCGGTGCGTATTCACTATCACGATGACGTCATCGTGGCGTCGCGTCACCATGACTCTCCCCTTCACTTAAAGGGGAGAGCCTCAGCGCTTTTTAAACTTTGGTCCACGGGGCCACCAGGGAGGGTTTTAGCCAGGCCAGTGGCCTGACACCCAAGAGGGAGTGCCAGGTTTCCTGTTGGCGGCCCGGCCGAAACCGGGGGCATAATTGTTGGGTCGACAAAACAAAATATGGCGGCAGTGATAGTGAGCCCTCCCCTTTAAGAGAAGCCACACCGTCACTGCAGAAGACTGCAGCCTCACTGGACCACCAGAAAAAAGGTTGTTTTGGCACAGCCTTAGAGCCGAAGATTTTCCGAGGGGAATGTCGCCGTCGGGGGGTTAGATCGGTGGTGCGCATTGTGATGATGTGCTTAACACCGATCGGGGGGGATCAGGGCACCGGCAGGAAAACTCAGGAGGGCAATTGGGCTAGCAGCGTCCATTCCACCTAAAGCCGGTGGCCACTGCACTCCGCAGCATGGCTGCTGATTTGCGGTGCTAACAGGCCTTAAGGAGAGGGACAATTTCGGCCCCTTTGTGTTGAAGGGTGATTGTGCAATCAGCCCTTCTCATTTTGTCCTTATCCATGTTCTTGATGTAAATCTAGAGACTAGTAATTACACCATAATTAATGTAACTTGCCAAGAATTTGCGGTCAGTAGCTACCGTGACTGCACTCCAACATTACTTCATTGTCTGTAAAACACTTTGAGATGTCCGGTGGTTGTGAAATGTAAGTCAATCTTTCTTTTATGTTTGCTCAGTATCAAACTAATAATTATCTGAGATCTGGTTCCACCCAAGGGTATCACAGATGAAACTCTTGGATCCGACCTAATGTTATTGATGGGATTGAAGGCCGATAAATCCCTGGGACCTGATTGTCTGCATCCCAGAGTAGTTAAGGAAGTGGCCCTAGAAATAGTGGATGCATTGGTGATTATTTTTCAACATTCTATTGACTCTGGATCAGTTCCTATGGACTGGAGGGTAGCTAATGTAACACCCCTTTTTAAGAAAGGAGGGAGAGAGAAAATGGGTAATTATAGACCGGTTAGCCTGACATCAGTTGTGGGGAAAATGTTGGAATCAATTCTTAAAGATGAAATAGCAGCGCATTTGGAAAGCAGTGACAGGATCGGTCCAAGTCACCATGGATTTATGAAAGGGAAATCATGCTTGACAAATCTTCTGAAATTTTTTGAGGATGTAACTAGTAGAGTGGACAAGGGAGAATCAGTGGATGTGGTGTATTTGGACTTTCAAAAGGCTTTTGACAAGGTCCCACACAAGAGATTGATGTGCAAAATTAAAGCACATGGTATTGGGGGTAATGTATTGACATGGATAGAGAACTGGTTGGCAGACAGGAAGCAGAGAGTCGGGATAAACAGGTCCTTTTCAGAATGGCAGGCAGTGACTAGTGGGATGCCGCAAGGCTCAGTGCTGGGACCCCAGATATTTACAACATACATCAATGATTTACATGAAGGAATTGAGTGTAATATCTCCAAGTTTACAGATGACACTAAGCTGGGTGGCGGTGTGAGCTGCGAGGAGGACGCTAAGAGACTGCAGGGTGACTTGGACAGGTTAGGTGAGTGGGCAAATGTATGGCAGATGCAGTATAATGTGGATAAATGTGAGGTTATCCACTTTGGGGGCAAAAACACGAGGGCAGAATATTATCTGAATGGCGGCAGATTGGTAAAAGGGGAGGTGAAACGATACCTGGATGTCATGGTACATCAGTCATTGAAAGTTGGCATGCAGGTACAGCAGGCGGTGAAGAAGGCAAATGACATGTTGGCCTTCATAGCTAGGGGATTTGAGCATAGGAGCAGGGAGGTCTTACTGCAGTTGTACAGGGCCTTGGTGAGGCCTCACCTGGAATGTTGTGTTCAGTTTTGGTCTCCTAATCTGAGGAAGACGTTCTTGCTATTGAGGGAGTGCAGCGAAGGTTCACCAGACTGATTCCAGGGATGGCAGGACTGACATATGAGGAGAGAATGGATCGACTGGGCCTGTATTCACTGGAGTTTAGAAGAATGAGAGGGGATCTCATAGAAACACATAAAATTCTGACATGACTGGACAGGTTTGATGCAGGAAGAATGTTCCCGATGTTGGGGAAATCCAGAACCAGGGGACACAGTCTACGGATAAGGGGTAAGCCATTTAGGACCGAGATGAGGAAAAACTTCTTCACTCAGAGAGTTGTTAACCTGTGGAATTCTCTACCGCAGAGAGTTGCTGATGCCAGTTCGTTGGATATATTCAAGAGGGAGTTAGATATGGCCCTTACGAATAAAGGGATCAAGAGGTATGGAGAGAAAGCAGGAAGGTGATACTAAGGTGAATGATCAGCCATGATCTTATTGAATGGTGGTGCAGGCTCGAAGGGCCGAATGGCCTACTCCTGCACCTATTTTCTATGTTTCCATGTTACAAACAGCGGAGATTAATTACTACTTTCCTAAACTCTTCCTCACTTTCCAGACAGCAGAAAACTGTGCGATGGTCAGGGAACAATACAAATTATTTTCTTTAAAGGATGATTTTATAAACCCAGAGGGGCCAAAATTGCCCCCTTTTTAATGCCCATTACCGGTGGTAGTGGGGTGGTAAGGCCTTTCCAACTGGGGACAGGCGGATGGTGCAACCCGTCCGCAATTTCCCTCGGGTCGGGGGCAGTGGGAACGGGTTTCCGCCGCGTCCCGTGTTTCTGCCCCGCCTGTTGTCGGCCATGCGCTGACCCCTTACCGACTGGCGGCGACCCCTTCTCCGCCCCATGGGAAAAATTGCCCCGTGAGAGCGCAGCCGTTGCCGATCTGTGCCCCCGACAGCTTTGCAAGTCGGGAAACTGCCAGTGGCTGGGCGATGCATCTGCTCTTAAAGGTGAGGGTTCACCGCAGTGGCCACCATTTTGTTTTAATTGTTAGCCAACTCTGCTCGCCAAGGATGCCTCGCTAGGCCTCGCAGCATCCTTTCTCTTTAAGTGAAGGGGAGAAATTCAGTCGTGCCTCAGTTGGGGCGTTAATCCAGGCGGAGCGGTAATTTTAGCACATTAAAAAAGTTTGCGCCTCTCGCCGAGCAATTTGTCAGAATTGAACATAAGAACATAAGATAAGAACATAAGAACATAAGAATTAGGAACAGGAGTAGACCATCTAGCCCCTCGAGCCTGCTCCGCCATTCAATAAGATCATGGCTGATCTGGTCGTGGACTCAGCTCCACTTACCCGCCCTCTCCCCGTAACCCTTAATTCCCTTATTGCTTAAAAATCTATCTATCTTTGACTTGAAAACATTCAATGAGCTAGCCTCAACTGCTTCCTTGGGCAGAGAATTCCACAGATTCACAACCCTCTGGGAGAAGAAATTCTTTCTCAACTCGGTTTTAAATTGGCTCCTCCGTATTTTGAGGCTGCGCCCCCTAGTTCTAGTCTCCTCCACCAATGGAAACAACCTCTCTACCTCTATCTTGTCTATCCCTTTCATGATTTTAAATGTTTCTATAAGATCACCCCTCATCCTTCTGAACTCCAACGAGTAAAGACTCAGTCTACTCAATCTATCATCATAAGGTAACCCCCTCATTTCTCGAATCAGCCTAGTGAATCGTCTCTGTACCCCTTCCAAAGCTAGTATATCCTTCCTTAAGTAAGGTGACCAAAACTGCTCGCAGTACTCCAGGTGCGGCCTCACCAATACCTTATACAGTTGCAGTAGGACCTCCCTGCTTTTGTACTCCATCCCTCTCGCAATGAAGGCCAACATTCCATTTGCCTTCCTGATTACCTGCTGCACCTGCAAACTAACCTTTTGGGATTCATGCACAAGGTACCCCCAGGTCCCTCTGCACCACAGCATGTTGTAATTTCTCCCCATTCAAATAATATTCCCTTTTACTGTTTTTTTTCCCAAGGTGGATGACCTCACACTTTCCGACATTGTATTCCATCTGCCAAACTTTAGCCCATTGGGCGAAGAACTGAAGGTGGCGCAAAATCAGTCATTACACACTTGACCTGGAGGGGGCACTAACGTAATTGCCAGCGCTAAATTTAACTGACCCATTGCACATGCATCGATCTCCGATTGCGATCCCGGGAAAAGCCAACTCTTGAAGGCGGGGCATACTAGTGCATCCATTAAAGTTTTCAAAATCACTTGTTTTCAACCTGTGCTGTTATGTCTGTCTACGCTGCTGCAATCTTGGAGGCTCACGCACCGTGCTGTGTGTAAATGTTACACTGACTGTGACCCCCCAAGGGAAGCGCTTCCTCATCCCTTTAAGTTGCCACCAGTTAACGACTCTGCAAGCCCGTACCAACTGTTTTTCCAGACATTGTTATTTGTGGGTGGTAAATGAGGGGGCCATACCTAATTTAGCGAGCTGGGCGCAAGTGTGGGCATTGCACTAGGACTGACGTCATGAGCGGAGTGATCATCAGCAGCCAGACGCTAGCGGTTTGCGTCCCTGCTGGATCTCTAACTAATTTTCCGGTGGGGCGTTAAGCTCTAACACTTGCATTACCGCCCCCTCTGGGCATTAACTGAGGCTGTAGACAACTGAAAATCCAACCCTTGAGATTCAAAGGAACACATCAAGATGTCCTCCATAACATTATATTAATCAAGAAAGTCCTTTCTCAGCACTGAGCTGGTTTCTGTGTGACTGCAGAAAGTCATCTGACTGGTTATGTGGTCTGCAGAAGAAAGGAGCACATTTCTGTAGTGATTCTGAGACATCAACTGCTAACAGTGATAATCCGGTGGCACGAATTTCATTACTGCATTTGGACTGCAACTCAGTAGAAACTATTCATCCCTCTACTCAGTAAGTGCAACTCAGCAGAACCAATGGCAGCTCCTAACAGTCGGGGTTGAGTCATTCTCTTTTTGCTGCACCTCCTATCTGTCTTGTGCTGTCCCAATGTCTGTATTCCATCTGTAACATAAAATACAAATGAGGAAAGAACAATCAGCTCCTCCAGATCACTCGGATTTAATTTTGTGCATCAGGCAGTATAATAACAGGCAGTTAAAGGACAGATGTCTCACACAATTGACTGTAGTAATTACTCCTGCCCTAATTGAGACATTCTGTTTCAGCCTCAAGCCTGTAACTGTTTGCTACATCCTTAATGTAAGGCCAACTCCACAGAACCTGTATCACACTCTTAACTTTCCTGTTCCAAGTGCATAATCCTTCCCCGAACATCAAGTAAAGTCATAGGAACAGAAGTAGACAATGCTGGGGGGAGGGTAGAACCATTAGTAGCATTAGATCTGAGGACAAGTTACATTCTAGGCAGAAGGTTTGAGGAGCTAACAAAGCAACATCAAGATGCTCGAGGGGCTAGATGGCCTACTCCTGTTCCTAATTCTTATGTTCTTATGTTATGTTCTAAGAGGTGATAGATAAGCTCAAGAGTGACATTATCTTAATTGCTGCTACTCTTCTATGGAAGCATGAAGAAGAGAAGATAGTTGACTTCAAGGAGTGGACACTAAATTGGAATGTACAGGGGATACTTGGGGAGTTTTCTAAGGCCGATAGAAGCTATACAGGAAAGATGGTCTATACATAATCAGATTTTGGAGGGGGCAACTAAGTTCTTGGCTCAAAACATGTCAGCTGCCATTGGGATTCGGGAGATTGGTAAGATATGTAAGCAAATGGTAGTTAACTCAAGTAAAAAAAAAATGATTTATTGGTCTAAAGGGGGGAATACAGGTGTAATAGATGCTGCATTACAGAGCCCTTTGAAGGGATAAATTGAGTAGAAATAGTATGGGAAAATCAGGAAATGACAGAAGCCTTGAATTAACTTTTCACATGAGTATTCAAATTTTGACAATTCCACGTGCAGCTTAGGAATTTAGAGTGCCAATGAGCACGTCATAAAGAAATTTAAAGTACTAATTCCCTTAAATGGTTTGCTAGAGCATAAACCCAGCAGACCTATCTAGGTGGAGCTGGGGTTGGAGTTGGAAATTGGGAAGGAGAGAGGAATCATTGGTTTAAGACTCCATTACATCTCACAGGAGGTGAGAGAGGATATAAGATGGGCCGGCTCCAGCAATTGATGAATCAAGAATTCTGACATTTACGCCATAGGATATGACAATCTAACGTGCAACACTTTAAAACAGTCAGAACAGCAGCTGACACCTGATGCTGACACCTTCAGCATGCCTTCTGTTGCCTAGGCCCCAAGCTCTGAAACTCCCTGCCTAAACCTCTCTACCTCTCTTTCCTCCTTTTAAGATGCTCCTTAAAACCTAGCTCTTTGACCAACCCTTTGGTCACCTGCCCTAATTTCTCCTTACCTGGCACGGTGTCAAATTGATTTGTCTCATAATATTCCTCTGAAGCGCCTTGGGGTGTTTTAGTATGTTAAAGGTGCTATATAAATATAAGTTGTTATCATTGTTGTTAAAGATGAATTGCTGTGTTTTAGTGTGTCGTTAGTCAGAAACTCATAACTTTACTTTGGACTAGTCTTTTGTCAATTCTCTTTGCTCTTTATGCTTGAGGCTCTTGGTTTGAATTTGTCCTTCTTCCTTGAGACTATTGCTTGTTTTTGGAATATCCCTAAAATACAGGAGAAAGCTGCAAATGTTTTCCCCCATGGGGATTCCTCTCTTTGTGATTTATTTGTTGGAGGAAGGAGATGAGGATGAACCCAGGTCACCAGGCTCATAAGGCTCCTCCTGCAGATAGCCAGGCACCAGGGTGCGTAACCCCAAAAGATCTTTCCTTTATACATCCATGGAATTATGTGTCAGGAGGACTCAGTATTCTGTGGGGCCAAGCATCCTGGAGCTGCCCCTTGCTCCAGAACGCTCTTCATTGTAGAGAAGCCCTCTCTGAAGTTGCTGCAAAGGATGGCAGTGAATCAACTGCTGCACATCTTTGGAGAGTCCTTGAGGTGTCTTCATATGGTTCTGATGTTCTGCAAGCATTTATTTTTTTCATGGCAGGACCCTTGAGATCTTCGTCTGAACACTCAACAGCCAGGGTCTGGATTTCCCAAAGCCTTTGCTCAGGTACACCATGTTTGACCTTCAATACCTCATTCTCTGACCTCCTTGTGAGTTGTAAATCACAGTATGTCAATTCCTTATCTAGACAATCAATATCATCCCAAGTTAGCCTATCTGGGCTGGTGAGTGCAAGTGATAGGGGGGCCAAGACAGAGTGAACCAATTTCTGCCGGCAATGCCAGATACTGAAGCTTCCGCCATTGGTTCCTTCTCACTTTCTCCTAACAACGTATTTCTTGCTTCCAGCTCCTGTGGAAGTGAGCAGAATGAGAAATGTAATTAATTTGCTGCCGTCCATTTTTCCTTCCTGTTGGGCTTATGCAAATGTTTCCTTCAAAAAAGAGGCCATTTCTGATCTTTTGACCATTTGGTCAGCACAAATCTGTGGGTGTAGGCCCTCTCATGTGTCCATCCTATATAGCATTAGCTGTGTGAGTTTCCAGGATTTATGTTGCCTCCCCTTCCTATAGTCTGCCCTCAGGAATTATGCACAGTGTTTACCTGTATGACAAAAGACTGCTTGTTACTGTCCGTTACAGACTGTTGAATTTGACAACTCTTTGAGAATACTCAATACTTCTCTTATGGAATTCTCAAGATATAGTGAGCTTTCAACAGCCTGCATGTATTTCAGGATGCTATATTCATTCATTGGAGTATCCCAATTGTAGGTGCTATTACAGTTCATTTATTGCACAGGGTGATAACCTTCTATTTGTGAAAAGTATTAAATGTACACTAACAGCAGCTGCAGCCATAACACTTACCTTTGTTAATCTCGTGGAGTCATTGAACTTTATCTTGCATTGGAGTGGGGCCCTGAGGGTTAGGGGGCTTCCACTTGTATCCTGTGTTACTTCCGTCCACATGGTTCCAGTTGCTGGATGTTGGGTCTGTTGCCACGCTCTCCCACTGTTGCATCTCCCCTCATGTCTAATTTCAGTTAGAAGAATATGCTTAGCACTCTCAGAAGTTTGCTTTCACCTTTCTCCATGCTGTTTCTGCTTTAAGAGCAGTCCAGCACCCTTCAAACTTATTTCCCTGCCCCCACCTTCTCACAGCCCCCAAATGTTTCACATCTGGTCTGGTTGCAATTGGCATTTGTGCCTATGTCCTACCCATCAATACTCTAATGAGGTGACCACTGCGATTTCTGGTGGGGTTAGCGACTGGGCTATTGGGCAGGTGGAAATCCAGTATCGAACAGTGGGACTTGGAAGTTCAGGGTGTAAATTCCTACAAAATAGGGATGCACTCTACAAACCTCAATGAAATAAGTGAGACTATTTAATATGTCCAGAAGCTCCTCAAACCCAAGAGCTGTACCTGAGAATTGGAGGGTGCCTTATGTAACCACAATTTTCAAAGAAGGAGTAGGATGTTAATCAACGAATTACAAACCAGTTAACATAACATCATTAGTAGTGAATGTTCATCTAATCAATGGCCATCTAAAAAGCACTGAGGCCATAAAGGATAGGCAATCTCTTTTTAGAAGCAATAGTTTATGTCTCGCAGGTAATTAGGATTCTTTGAGGAGGTAGCCAATGATAGTCCCAGAGTTCTTTTTCCGATAAGAAGCCTATCTGATTTACAAATAGCTCTACTTCAAACTGTTTCAGCCTGTACAGTCTGCTCTACTGATTCAGTTCCTGGAACCTGATTCTATTCAGGATGGTGCTTGTTTAGTTTTGCTCCAGAGATTGCTTCCCTTTGGAACAAGATTACCAAAGTACCATCCTAGGAAAATGCGTTTTGGTACCTTTTGTACACTAGGTTTCAATGGCCCCGATTTATGGTTGTTATCTGTCGTGTCAGAACAAGTTAGACCAGGTGTAGTTGGTCTTCATCCTGCTGCTGTGCCTTGGATCCTATTTGCAGGTTAGCTCTGCTGCAGACACTCCCTTTTGCTCCCGGACTCATGATATCTAGTTGTTGTTTTCTGGGTGCATTTCACACCTTTAATGAATATCAACTAACATAAATACAATTGTCTATGTTCCTGTTAGGCCCCTCAGTTCTGCTTTATACATTAATTGCTCTTACATACTTTGTAATGAATTATTCCAATTAACCTGTTCCATGTGAATTTTCTTCTCTAGTACGCCTAATTTATAAGTTTTTTTCAATCAATGTATTCATTCATGGGATTTGGGCGTCACTAGCAAGACCAGCATTTATTGCCCATTCTTAATTGCCCTTGAGAAAGTGGTGGTGAGCCGACGCCTTGAACGGCTGCAGTCGGGTGGTAAAGGTACTCCCACAGTGCTGATAGGGAGAGAGTTCCAGGATTTGATCCAGCGACGATGAAGGAATGGCAATATGTTTCCAACTCAGGGTGTTGTGTGACTTGGAGGGGAACAGGGAGGTGGTGGAAACCTGATTTTGTGATTCTTACTCAATTAATCGGTGAATTTCCTCCATAAACAATTTAGTTGCTTGAAATAAGCCTTCTGGATGAACTGCTGCTTCTGGAATCAATTTTGCACCTTTAATATTGTCTATAGCACTGCTTTGCATTACAACTCACCCAGCCACTGCTCCCTCCCACCTTCTTCTTGCTTCTGTACCTTAAATTAATTGTGATTATGTTTCCCTCAACTTCCAAGTTAATAAATTGGCAACAACCTGGAATTAAGTTCCTCGGAGCCCTCAATTGAATAGATTAATAGCAACCTGCAAATTAAGTTCTACAATAAATTAAGTTCTTATCCACTGATAATTAATGCAGACTACTACATAAGGTTACATCCTCAATTAATATGCCTGATCCCTTATCTGTAATGACTTGGTGTGCGTGCAAATGCATAAAGTATAAGAAATGAAATATTTCATAAATATTAAACCTGCAGTGCGTTCAGATTTAGTCTTTGGGAAAAGGAGGGAGTAATGCTTTTCTTTAAAAGATTGCATGTGGGTCTCCTCATCCAATTAGTGAAGGAGAAGACAGAGCCAGGAGAAGGTGACAGAGGAAGCCTCTATTGAGTCCTCTTGTCCTTAGCACTGGGTTTGCTCTTTGTTGTTTCTTACAGCGTATCGTTAATAGAGGCATATTAATAAAGAAACTACACAGAAGATGCAAGTTGTGGCCACTGTGACTTTTACTGTATACGTTTAACCTCTTTTACCTTGTTCTATCTGGTTATATACTTAAGCCGTGCATGTAGATTATCTTTCTTGAAAGAAAGAAATACTTGCATTTATATAGCATCTTTCACAACCTCAGGACGTCCCAAAGCGCTTCATAGCCAATGAAGTACTTTTGAGGTGCAGTCACTGTTGTAATGTAGGAAATGCGGCAGCCAATTTCTGCACAGCAAACTTCCACAAATATCAATGTGATAATGACCAGATAATCTGTTTTAGTGATGTTGATTTGAAGGATAAATATTGGCCAGGACATAAGCTTTTACATCCACCTGAGAAAGAAGACAGGGTCTCGATTAAATGTTTCATCCAAAAGACTAGATAGAATAGAACAATCCCAGAACATTTTTAAAGCAAAAGTTATGATATATCAGATATTAAACTCTAGTGATCCTGGGAAGGACTCATGTCATCAGCATAATTGATGGGATAAATTACAAGTGTCCTTTGAAATGTGAGGTACCCTCTGGTTCCAGAAACCCAAGTACTGCTGGTGTTACAATTTCCCTCCTACATCTCCTGAACATAGTGACTCAGGCTAGGGTATGGTTGTATATAGCCATCTAGTCCCTCATTGAAATGGCCATTTTGTGTTGCTGGACAGTGAGTTAATCACAGACGCCAAATAGCGAGCCTAACTATGGCCTTACCTTCCATCCATGCATGCATACTTCCAGCAGGAGGCTGCTAGATAGCAATCGGGAGCCGGAACACTGACCAATCTTTCTGCTCCCTGACCCAAGCACATTGATGTCAGTTGCAGTGCCTCCTCTACTGTCCTGGCTAACTAAACACAAGCCAGGAATTGAGCTAAAGACTTACTTGGGCTCAGCAATATACCTGGCATTGAGAAAAACTGAGGGTACAATTCCAACTTCTTGAAGGGTTTTGCTGATCCAGTTTTCAGTAGCCCACAGTTACTAAAACTGGGGCTGAGAGATTAGAATTGCTCAAAGTGGGAAAAATTGGATGACCACAATCCTAGGTGTAATGTATGCACCTGTGAATATGCTCACAGGTTTGCAGAGTTGTTGAATTGTGATTGGCTTGGATTTATATAACGTCTTTCACGACCACCGGACATTTCAAAGCACTTTACAGCCAATGAAGTACTTTGGAAGTGTAGTCACTGTTATGATGTAGGAAATGCAGCAGCCAATTTGTGATGTTCACAAGACTCAATAAAACCTCAGTCAGTTGGGTTTAGGGAATCCACGCTGAAGCATGCGGTTGAGAGCCTAGTGGATTAACTGGTAATGTGTATTGTGATTGTTAAACCTTTGTTAACAAATGAACTAGTTCTTAATAGCAATGTGTTGCTATGAATTCTTAAGCAAAGAACCCATGAAGCAAATACATTGCACTTAGCTTTGCATAATGTGTACAGATCACAATGTGGTAGTAATGCATTTTGCTTTGTGCATATTATTTGGGAGGCAATATTACAGAAGAAGTAGCTACATATAATGATGTATAAAGAGAATTTTAAATTGTGTATATATAGATGGCCTGGTAATGCTGTTGCTATTAAGATGTCTCAGGCTTTGCACACTAAAGCAAGGGGTTGTTTCCTTTCACCTTGAGCCAAGGTAAAAGAATTTGAACAAATAGAAATTTGGACCAGGTGCTCAGCTAAGATGGTGCATTGATGGTCTACGATGGAGATAGGTGAATTCCTGGACTGGGTTTGTTCACAGTTTAATTGTTAAAGCCCATTCACCAAAATACAGCTTGATGCAGGCAAGCTTTGAAAAGTATTCTTGAAGTGATGTGCACCACATGAGTTATTGGATGGCATTATAATTCTGACCAGTACAACATATTTTTCTTGATGTATTCAGCACTCCATTTGAATTTCTCAACAAAAAGGGTGAACCTTTGCTTGGCTTGAGCTGCTGTGGAGGCAGTGTAGACCCATTGTGCATAGATTAAACAGACGTAGTTTCCTCTTTCCTTTTGATCTCCATCTGTTCAGAGTCTTTCAATGAGTCCAGTGCCATCAATTTGCTTTGATACACTCATCCTTGGGTGAGTCTTAGCTTCACCCATAGAAAGAAAGAAATATTTGTTGGATTTATATAACGCCTTTCATGGCCACCAGACATCTCAAAGCACTTTACAGCCCCAATGAAGTACTTTGGTAGTGTAGTCACTGTTGTAATGTAGAAAACACGGCAGGCAATTTGCGCACAAGCAAGCTCCCACAAACAGCAGTGTGATAATGACCAGGTAATCTGTTTTTTTGCTATGTTGATTGAGGAATACATATTGGCCAGGATACCAGGGATAATTCCCCTGGTCTTCTTTGAAATAGTGCCATGGGATCTTTTACGTCCACATGAGGGGGCAGACAGGGCCTCAGTTTAATGTTTCATCCGAAAGACGTCACCTCCAACAGTGCAGCACTCCCTCAGCACTGCACTGGAGTGTTAGCCTGGATTTTTTTTTGTGCTCAAATGCCCAGAGTGGGACTTGAACCCACAACCTTCTGACTCAGAGACAAGAGTGCTACCCATTGAGCTACAGCTGACACATGATCTCTTTACTCTTGATCTTGTTACCCCAGGTCCCTCAGTCAAATTGCTTCCAAAGTTGAAAGCTCCTCCTTTCATTCCCTGCTACACCCTTTCGTGATCTTGAATTCCTAGCAGCTGAAATCCTCCACCACACTCCCAATCACATCTCTGGCTCCACTCCCTCCTCATCCCTGCTGTCTCACAATGCATAGCTGTTGTGTCAGCCTTCCATTTGGCAATTCTTTCGTAATCCTTCCTCTTGCTCCATGTTTGCTTCTACATCTTCCTGTACCACACTGTAATGTTGTGCTTTTCTTCTCGTCCATTGTATTGTGCTCTCAAGACTTTCATTCTTTTGCACATTTAAAGCAATTCTGATCCACAACCCCAATTGCAATAGGTTATCCACCTTGAGATACTCTCCCCTCCCCACCATTGCATAAGAATAATTGCATGTGTAAGTATATTACTCATGAGGCATGTTGAATAAATTTTATGTCTGAGTGCCTGTAATAAAGAATTTTCCTTTCCAAAGCATTTACCCCATGGCTGTACTCTGTGGGTTGTAAATACAATAACAGCAACACATTTAACTTGTGTTCTGTCTGTAACCAGCTGCCTTACATTAATCAATAAAGTTGTGGACGTAATGTTTCACCTTTCTGTCATCAGCCGGTGGGACGAATAAACACAATTGATCTTGTTGCAGTTTATATGTTTGATGAATGCATTCAATAATTACAGGAGAAAAGCACAATTTGTTTTTTTTTGTTTATCCTTTTAGTAACGTGTGCTGTTTTCAGACTTGCAACCTGATTTTTCCTTCCCAATAAATGAATTAAATCTCCCTTGGCATGATCCCACTGGGCGCTCGTTGCAGTCAGAGAGCATGATCTCTCATTCCCCTATTGGGCCGTGTGTGAGTGTAGAGGGAGAGGTACAGTCTTGACCCCTACGGTGCTCGAGAAAATAAATTAATCTCAAATGAGGTAAATGCCAATGTTAATTACTCAGCGGCTGAGAATGATCAGGAGAAGCGCCTCCCATGAAAACACAAGGGCAAATTATCTGAGCTGTGGAGTTTAGGTGGTTGATCAGGTTCAACAGTAGGAATGGATAGGACAGTTTCTGAAAAGAAGTGGAAGCAGGGGAGGAGCCCAAGGAAATAAAATAAAAGAGCCAGAAACAAACTAGTTTTACATAGGATTATATGGTATACACAGCACAGAAACAGGCCTCTCAGCCCAACCACTCCATTCCAGTGTTTATGCTCCACTCAAGCCTCCTCCCATCTTTCCTCATCTAACTCACTATCAGTATAACTCTCTATTCCCTTCTCCCTCATACGCTTACCTAGCCTCCTCTTAAATGCATCTACACTATTCGCTTCAACCACTCCCTGTGGTAGCGAGGTCCACATTCTCACCATTCTCTAGGTAAAGAAGTTTCTTCTGAATTCCCTATTGGATTTCTTGGTGACTTCTCTTTCAAGAGAAAAGAGATCCAGCCTGTTCATCCTTTCCTGATAGGTGTACCCTCGCATTTCTGGTATCATCCTTGTAAATCTTTTCTGCACCCTCTTCAGTGCCTCTATATTCTTTATATAATATGGCGACCAGAACTGTATGCAGTACTCCAAATGTGGTCTCACCAAAATTCGATACAGGTTTAGCATAACTTTTCTACTTTTCAATTCTATCCTTCTAGAAATAAATCCTAGTGCGTGGTTTGCTTTTCTTAATGGCCTTATTAATCTGTGTCGCTACTTTTAGTGATTTGTGTATTTGTACTCCCAGAACCCTTGGCTCTTCTACCCCATTTACCCAGTTAGATTCTTATTTTGCAAGTAATAATTATGGAAGGAAAAAGAAAACGCTGCAAATGCTAATAGTGCTCAGCAGGTCAAGCAGCATCTGTGGAGAGAACAGATTAGTTAACATTTCAGGCATGGACTCAGTGTCAGAACTGGAGGTTATTACAGATAAACAGCATTTGAAAATAAACAGAAGAAAGGGATGTGAAAAAAACATATGCACACATGCATGAGAAAATAAATAAAAACTCTGTGTCATTCTATTTGTTTGTGTGCATGTTTTCCCTCCCCCTCCTTTTCAAATGCTATTCATCTGTAATATTCTCCAGTTCTAATGTCGGATCCACACCTGAAGTATCAACTCACCTGTTCTCTTCGCCTGACCTGCTGCCTGACCTGCCTGCTGAGTGTTTCCGGCATTTTCTGTTTTTTTCAATTAAATTTTAGTTATTGAAGGAATTTGGACAACTGTGGAATATCGCCATGGGAAGAGGATATCCAGGCTGGAACTGGATAAAGCGGTGAACAGCAGAGCTGGGAGGACAGCTAGGACAGAATGCCAGCAGACATCACATTGAACGTGGTTGGCGGTAAGGTCAGAGTTCACCAAGGCAACAGAAGGAATGCAATGGAGCCGTGTTGAGCCCGAGAGTGAGAGAAATGGGAGAGAGCTTGCAGGGTGTACAGGGCGAGAGCTTAAAGAGAGCAATTAATTCAACAGAGTTGAGTCCGGTTACTGTCTAATGATTGGACACTGTTTAAATACTAATACTTTATTTGCTACGGTCAATTGCTTAAGAGTTCCTGTGAATTGATTAATTCAAGTGTTTCATTCAAAGTTTGAGATTTTTTTTAATTGGATATTGATATTTATTGCTGTAATTCAGTTAGCATATCATTATTTTTCCATGTTGGGGTAAACAGCTCAAATTGATTAAGCTGTCTGGAATAATTTATTAGGAACTAGTCCGTATTTATTAATTACATCTGACACTGGCCTGCAAACAATTAGTTAGTGTTAATTAATTACTATATATTTGTCTATTAGCTAGAGGATATTGATTTATTTAGCAACATACATCAGTCATTGATTATTTCCTGATATTCCATCCATAGCAACCCTTTCATAAATTGTGATCAGGAACCATATCTCCTCCCACCGCACCCCATCCACGCTGGATCAGTGGATAAATGCATTTACTCAGGTCTGATCTATGTTTAGTTAGTTTTTCCCAGCTGAGGTAGCAGTTGTGGCGCTGCCATTGGCTGCAATGCAACGGGAACAAGGAGGGGATGAAAAGCAGCCAGGTTTTAATCCTAAGGAAGAGTGCATGTATGGATGGGCGGTAACCAGGATCCAGGTTAATGGCGATGCCTCCCATGCTCAACTAGCCTGTATTCAAGCAGAAGTGGGTGATGGAAGAAATCAGGAAAGAGAAAGGAAACCACATAAATTACTTCAATACAGTCAAAGCCTAGATTAGATCTCCAGATTCAATAAATACGGGAGTCTGAGTGAAGATGTGAGAATGGTTAATGCTCAGAGATTTGGAACTCACTCAAAGTAGGAACTGAACTGATGTCAGTAATGAAGGTGGCCATTTTGCTAAAGACTGTTATCCTCAGGCAAGGCGCTGTTATCACGGAAACTGTCTTTATACAGATTGCGGCCTCGAGGTAAGGGTCAATATTGAGGCCATTGACTGAGTTGGCATTATATATCTGAAATGAGGCATGGAAACCCAAGAGCACAAAAGCTAAGCAAAGAACCTGAGGCGAGAGGCTGGAAATTTGGAGACTAGGGCAATCAAGGGATATGGAGATCGGGTGGGAAAGTGGAGTTGAGGTCGATGATCAGCCATGATCTTATTGAATAGCAGAGCAGGCTCGATGGGCCGTAGGGTCTATTCTTACTCCAATTTCTTATGTTGT
This sequence comes from Pristiophorus japonicus, assembly GCF_044704955.1. Taxonomy (NCBI): domain Eukaryota; kingdom Metazoa; phylum Chordata; class Chondrichthyes; family Pristiophoridae; genus Pristiophorus; species Pristiophorus japonicus. Next base: position 55,951,208 of record NC_091988.1, read on the forward strand.
TATCTTCTTAATTGCGGGGCCTACAGTCCAAAGTAAAGATCTACAACAAGAAGAAACTTATGCAACATAGTCAAAACACTTGCAGGAGTAGCTTTTCTTCAGCTCTATGGTTTAACAGTTTGGTTGGACGAAAGCCCTTATTGCAAAATTGAGCACAAGCTTCTCATCGTCTTTCATGCATTCAAGCAAATGAATGGAAAATCATGAGCAACGTGTACCCGGTTTTGTGATTAGGGCTTCCGCCAACATTTTGCACGTTGGCGCTGAAGCAGAAAATCTACCACACAATGTCCAGTTAGATTGGGCAAGAGGAGCCAACCAGAGTGGGAGAACCCGTGCAACATGTTTGCAGGTACACACGATGCAGATTACAGAGCCCGCTAAAGGAAACTGGGAAGGGCACAAAATTGACTTTGGACACTTGTAGTGGTGTATACTCTCACAGTAACAGTAAAATGTAGTCAGAGAAAGAGTTGTCTTTCATAAGAACATAAAATCATAAGAATTGAGTGCGTAGAGTAGGCCATATGGTCCTTCGAGCCCATGCAATAAGAACATGGCTGATCTTCGATCTCCACTCCACTTTCCCACCTGATCCCAATATACCTTGATTCCCCTAGAGTCCAAAAATCTATTGAATATACTCAGCGACTCAGCATAATTTCAGCTGTTATTGGGCCAGAATTTGTGGAAAAAATAATGGTATGTGAACGACGCATGCCATTATTGATGTGTAAATTGGGCAGGAATTTGGAGTGAGGAAGAGAGACCCCAATTGGGAATTGCCACAGGTGGCTGGAGGATAGCACCGCTCCATTGGTGGCCTCACGAAAATGGCAGCTCACCCTCAACCTCCCTGTGAGTTTCAAGAAGTTGCTGCGTTTGCACGTTAATTGCCCATTAACCTCGTCATAGAAAGTTAAGTGTAGTAATTAGTAGCAGAGATACCCCTTTAATGACATGATGATTAAATGACTTTCAATCAACCTTTCTGGCCCACAAAGTGAATAATTTAAACCATGGACTCTCATTCGTTCAGATAGTTGATTATTGTTGGAGATTTTAAAAATGTTATTTTAAATTTTACATTTCTTTTTCTTTTTTTCTCTCTTTTAATCCATTCTTTCCCTCTCTCTTTATATTTCTTTCAGTACTTGATTTGATATTGAATTCACCCACTGTAATTTACCCTCCTTCTCAGTCCTTCCTCTGTTTATTTCTCAATCCTTAAATCTCACTGGTTAAGGAGATGCACTGTTGGTCCTGACATTCACTAAGATCCCAGATGCCCTGTTGCCCACACCACAACGTTAGTAGCTTACACTTTCAGCAACTTACAGGGCAAAACACTTTTGAGCTGAAGAGTGCAGGAAAAAAGTCTAGCTAACAGTCTAACTCTAGCAAATTCCAACCCATTCTTTCACAACTTTTTGATAAAATGTGTAGCAACTAAATCTGTTACAAGCCATGTCCACTGAACACTGTCAGTTTTCTTATTGAAGTTCATAAAGCAATCCATTATCTTGTGTGACAAGTCATTGTTGTGTGCCGAAGGTTATAGAATTAATCAAGAGCAGATAGATAGTGTGGAAAAACAAATGCTCACCTATCAATCAAAGTAACTTAGCTGATACCAGTTCTGCAAACAGAATGACCAAGAATTCCCTGTTTGCTACTTTGGCTACCTTGTGTCAACTGTGTCTCAGTGGGTCAGTGACTCATGCCTCTGAGTCAGAAGGTTGTGGGTTCAGGTCCCATTCCAGAGACTTGAGCACAAAAACCTCATGCTGAGGGAGTGCTGCAGTGTCGGAGGTGCTGTCTTTCGGATGAGCCGTAAAACCGAGGCCCTGTCTGCCCTCTCAGGTGGACGTAAAAGATCCCATGACACTATTTCGAAGAAGAGCAAGGGAGTTTTCCCCAGTGTCCTGGTCAATATCTATTCCTCGAATAACATAATTGAAACAGATGATCTGGTCATTATCACATTGTTGTTTGGGGGAGCTTGCTGTGTGCAAATTGGCTGCTGTGTTCCCAGCATTACAACAGTGACTACACTTCAAAAAAAAAGTACTTAATTGACTGTAAAGCTCTTTGGGCTGTCCAGTGGTCGTGAAAAGTGCAATATAAATGCAAGTCTTTTTTTTCCCATTCAATAGGTAAGCGTGAATCCAAGTAATGGCACTTTCACTTAGCTGGACAATGGCTTTAAATGCCCAGCTACAGAAAATTCTGGCTCATTGATATTTGTGGGAACTTGCTGTTGCCATGTTTACAAAAGTGACTATACATCTAAGAGTACTTTGTTGTCTGTGAAGCGTATTTAGATGTGAAAGGCGCTATATAAATACAAGTTCTTTCTCCACACATCCCCGGTCACTTTCTCTCCATGGTTTGATCCACCCTGCACTTTCCCAAAAATCTAACCTCGCAGTGATTGCCTCCTTCCAGTCCTTGTCAAAGATTTGAACCTATTTTACATTTGTTCAATAAATTAATGTTGCGTTGTGATTTCATCTTCAAAGATCACTCCGTTTTAAGCAAAGTTCTGAATCGTGAATTTATTCCCTAATGACTGAAGGCATTCTGCCTGATATGTATTCCTCTGGAGTAAACCAGTATATAAAGTCTGTATAATAAATTACTTCCCTTAAGCACTACTTTACAGCTGACCAACTAATAACTTCCTGCACAATGGATCAAAACAAAGATTGGGGCTCTCACATGGGGAAAAGGTAAACCTGAAATAAAGATGAACAAACATTTAAAAAATATTTTTTAAAGTTTTTTTTTAAGTTTCAAAAATATAAATTTTTATCATAATGGAGAAATTTGACATTGCACAAAATTAAAATTAGTTTTCAGGGCTGTAACTTTTGTTGAGCAGTCAATACACTGTTACATCTATTCCAAAAAGGCCTAACTTTTAATGGGTAATTTAACAATATTACCATGGAAAAGCTGAAGTTTTCATCAGTTTCAATGATTTCATTGATTGCCAACGATGAGGCGGGGGGGGGGGGGGAGATCCACAGTGCAGCCGGTGTCGGAGGGGGAGGGGGCACAGGGCAGCCAGTGTCGGGGGGAGGGGGCACAGTGCAGCCAGTGTCAGGGGGAGGGAGGGGGCACAGTGCAGCCAGTGTTGGGGGAAGGGGCACAGTACAGCCAGCAAAGTGGAGGGGGGAGGGGCACAGTGCAACCAGTGTCGGGGGAGAGGCACAGTGCAGCCAGTGTCGGGGGGATGGAGGGGGCACCGTGCAGCCAGTGTTGGGGGGAGGGGCACAGTACAGCCAGCAAAGTGGAGGGGGGAGAGGCACAGTGCAGCCAGTGTCGGGGGGAGAGGCACAGTGCAGCCAGTGTCATGGGGAGGGTACAGTGCAGCCAGTGTCGGGGGGAGGGGCACAGTGCAGCCAGTGAAGTGGGGGGAGAGGCACAGTGCAGCCAGTGTCGGGGGAGGGGCACAGTGCAGCCAGTGTCGTGGGGGGCACAGTGCAGCCAGTGTCATGGGGTGGGGAGGCACAGTGCAGCCAGTGTCGGGGGGAGGGGCACAATGCAGCCAGTGTCGGGGGGAGGGGCACAGTGCAGCCAGTGAAGTGAGGGGGGACACAGTGCAGCCAGTGTCAGGGGGGGCACAGTGCAGCCAGTGTCGGGGGGGGGGGGGGTTGAGGGGGCACAGTGCAGCCAGTGTCGGGGGGAGGGGGCACAGTGCAGCCAGTGCCGGGGGGGCACAGTGCAGCCAGTATCGGGGGGGGGAGGATCCGCAGTGCAGCCAGTGTCAAGGCAGTGAATGACTGACCGTAACGTCAGAATGTCCATGTTAGAATGAGCATGCGCTACACCCTGATGTTGCAGTCAGTTTCAAAGGGATAATAACAACAAACGAGTTTGATCGTAACATTCAGGAGACAAGGTCCAAATGTGCCATGTATATGAGTGAAGCTATATAAAGAGACAATTTTGATTGGGAGGGAACACATAACTAAGAATCGGGAGAATACAACAGCGAAAGCAGACTAACGAGTGTTGACACCGTCCAGTTTTTGACTGACAGTCTGTGAATCTGGACAGAAATGAGCCAGGGAGAAAGTCTCTCAGAGAAATAAGCACAAGAGATAAGAGGAGATGGGAGTAGAAGAGGGCATGGCCAGAAAAAAAAACAGGTATTCAAAATGGGCTAAGGAGGGATGACTGTTTTCTACCATCTGAGCTCTGAAAAGGAGATCGGTAAGAAGGAGGCAAAGCAACTGGATGGGAGACAGAGGGGAGGTGATCAGAAATACAGTAACTGAGAGAATAGAGAGAAGAGAGAATGCTCATAATCAACTCATAATTATGCTACTCTGTAACATTTTTAAAATGTCGGGATTAAAAGCAGGTTCTCATTTCTTGCTTCTCTTTGAGAATTCTGCATTGTGATTGGCTGCTTAGACAGCTTGTTAACCTCACAGCAGATCATGTTAGGCATTCCCCACTATTGAGCACTGCAATCTCTTGCACATGAAAAAGGGTAAACTTTCTCATCTCTATGAGCAGCTTTCTTCGGGGCCAGCGATAAATAAAAACATAAAAATATAAGAAATAGGAGCAGGAGTTGGCCATTTGGCCACAGAGCCTGCTCCGCCATTCAATAAGATCATGTTTTTGCTTCGCCGCTGACCTCAAATTCCAGGCCAATAAAGCACATATCTTCTCATTATAAGGCAGCAAGTACTGAGAGTCCTTCTTACTTTGTGTTATTTGCCTGGGAAATGGACTCTTGAGGTTGCCGTGATTACTGAGACATGTCTTCATGCATAGGGGCCCTGGACACTGTGGACCACTACCCATATCTCAGGAGCCTCCTATCAACAAGAGCAGGCATCAACGACAAGATCCAACTGCCAGTGCAGCCTTCGGCTGCTTGAGGAAAAGAGTGTTTGAAGACCAGGCCCTCAAAACTGCCACCAAGCTCATGGTCTACAGGGCTGTAGTAACACCTGCCCTCCTGTATGGCTCAGAGACATGGACCATGTACAATAGACACTTCAAGTTGCTGGAGAAATATCACCAATGATGTCTCAGCAAGATCCTACAAATCCCCTGGGAGGACAGGCGCAACAACATCAGTGTCCTCATTCAGGCTAACCCCCAGCATTGAAGCACTGACCACACTCGATCAGCTCCACTGGGCAGGCCACATAGTCCGCATGCCAGACACGAGACCCCCAAAGCAAGTGCTCTACTCGGAGCTCCCTCATGGCAAGCGAGCCAAAAGTGAGCAGCGGAAATGTTACAAGGATACCCTCAAAGCCTCCCTGATAAAGTGTGACATCCCCACTGACACCTGGGAGTCCCTGGCCCAAGACCGCCCTAAGTGGAGGAAGTACATCCGAGAGGTCGCTGAGCACCTCGAGTCTCAATGCCGAGAGCATGCAGAAATCAAGCGCAGACAGCGGAAAGAGCATGCAGCAAACCAGTCCCACCCACCCCTTCCCTCAACGACTATCTGTCCCACCTGTGACAGAGTCTGTGACTCTCGTATTGGACTGTTCAGCCACCAAAGAACTCACTTCAGGAGTGGAAGCAAGTCTTCCTCGATTCCGAGGGACTGCCTATGATGATGATGATGATGATGAATCTTATTCTAAATAGAGATTTTAGACGTAACTCATTTGGGGGAGAAAGGCTTTTTAGTCATTAATCACTAGGTCTCAATCCTAGGTTGTTTGAAAATTCCATTTCAAATGTGCCAGGTTCCATAGCTTTGTGTAGCTTGGCTCCTCACTGGTCTGGTGCAACTTAGCCACTCACTGGATTCCTGCAGCCCTGCCCCTGAGTAGGTACATGCAGCATAGCCCCTCAGTACACTCCTGCAGCCTAACCCCTCAAATATGCTCCTGCAGTCTGGTCCCTCCCCAGGCTCCTGCTTCTGACTATTCTGTGATGCCACAACTGCCTTCCAATTTTTGATAGAGCAGTTCCTGTTATTCACAATTTGGGAGTTTCACTATCTTTTTCCTCGTTGATTTTATGCTTATCGAGCTATTCTGTTGCTGAATATTGATAATTTTTCTGGATGGGAACTATAGTATCTCACTCTCCTTTATGAATGATTGTTAGATTTTGCAATCATATTTCACTGCATTTTTATGAAGAATATACATGATAAAACAGACAATAAATCTTGAGATTTAATAAAACTACAAATGCTGAAAATGCATAGCAAGTCCATAAGCATCTACAGGAGCAAAGACGGGTCGATGTTTTGGGTCTTGGCCCATCATTTAGAGTTGGTGTTCTGATGACGAGTCTGTACACAAATATTAACCTTTATTCTCTTTTTCCAGATGATGGCAGCTACGGCTGGTATTACCAAATGCGGTAAAACATATATATCATATGTGTATCCTGAATTATCCGGCTAAGAAACAGCTTGGGAGTTAGAAAGGAAAAAAATGCAATTATTGGAAATCTAAAATAGAAATTACTAGAAATACTTAGTAGGTCCATGGACATCTGAAAGAGAAAAGATAGGTTAACGTGTTGGGGAGAGAGCGAGGGGTAATTTTCAACATCGCTCTCTGGGTGGTGACTTGGTGGAATAGATCACCTGCCCATTGTAGAATCTGTTTTTAATCTTTTCATTCAGGAGTCCTGATAGTTTCGGACTATGTTTTTTATGAGGTACATGGTGTTGTGCAGTGTAACAGGCGGCATATTTAAAGCTTGTAAATTGACGAAATTTCTGTTAATGACGACACTGGAGCACGAGGTTAAGAGTGGGAGATCTGCATGGAAACGGTGTTGCCAGACAATTATCCTCAGATATTCTCTTGGGGAATATTGTAGGAGGAAGGAAAGAAGGACAGAGTCAACACTAATCAGCTAATTGCAGTTTAGCGATTTTCCCTTTGAGGAGAGATTAGGTTTACCAAGAACAAGGTGCTGTTAGTGAGAGAACATTGACCCACCTTCTTCAATCTGGGGTCTGTATAATTTTATTGAGACTGCACCAATTGATAAGAGTGCATCTTGCTTATATAGACTGTCTGTATCACTGTGTGTACCTGGGACTGATGATAGCAGTTACCTCGCGCCAATCTAGGTTGCCTGACTACATGTATAGGTTGACATACCTGCCGCTGTAATATCTTGCTCACTTGGACTGTCTGCCTGTATTTCTGTATCTATAACTGAGAGTTATAATTCTGCCCCCTTAAACATCCTTGATTATAATCGTTCAACCATTGACGACCATGCCTTCTGTTGCCTCGGCCCTAAGCTCTGGAACTCTCTTCCTAAACCTCTCTGCCTCTCTACCTCTCTTTCCTCCTTCATGACACTTCTTAAAACGTACCTCTTTGACCAGCTTTTGGTCACCTGCGCTAATTTCTACTTATGCTGCTCGGTTTCAAATTTTTTATCTCATAATACTCCTGTGAAGTACCTTGGAACATTTAACTATGTTAAAGGCACAATATAAATACAAGTTGTTGTTGTTGTTGAGAGTGTCTTTATACCTCATTATTAACGAGTGTGATGGACTGTTAGACTATCATAAACATTACTTTAGCATGTCACAAACATAGAATTTCAGACTGTGCATGTACATTGCTGGGCTTTGTGTGCAATACAATTGATCATAGAATGGTAACTGCACAGAAGGAGGCCATTCGGCCCATCGAGCCCATGCTGGCTCTCTGCAAGAGCACCACAGCTAGTCCCATTCCCCTGCCATTTCCCCGTAGCCCTGTAAATGCTTTTTTTTCAGGTACTTATCCAATTCCCTTTTGAAAGCCATGATTGAGTCTGCCTCCACCACCCTTTCATGTAAATGTATGTGTATATATACGTGGCAGCCAATTTGCGCACAGCAAGCTCCTACAAACAGCAATGTGATGATGACCAGATAATCTGTTTTAGTGATGTTGATTGAGAGATAAATATTGGCCAGGACACCAGTGATAACTCCCCTGCTCTTCTTTGAAATAGTGCCATCTTTTACGTCCACCTGAGAGAGCAGACAGGGCCTCGGTTTAACGCCTCATCCGAAAGACGGCGGGGCCGAAATTCAGGGTCTCAAAGAGACCCGTTAATGCCCGTTTGCGGTGGCCATTCCTAAAAATCAAATGGCCGCCGCTTTGGGGTCAACAGGCCGGCCTGACCTGAATTCAGATCGGGATTTTTCGGCTTAGACTCCATCCCGCCTGATTGGTTGCACCATCAATGAAAACAATAAAAAAGCAGTAAAAATACTTACCCATCGATTTTCACCTCAATCCCTCGTTCCCCCGCCGCATGGTGCCCCCGGCAAGTTATCCTGTCGGTGCACCATCTCCGGACTAAGTGTGGCCCGGCAGCGTGGCCATCCTTAAAGGGGAGAGCCCACTGCTGCGACCCCAATGGAAAAATTTTTGCCGGCCGACTTGCTGATTGGCCGGCAAAATACTGCCCCCCGGGTTCGGCCGGGCTGCCAACGGGCAGCCTGTCACCCCCTCTTGGGTGCCATGCCGCTGGGTTGGTCCAGCTGAAATCCTTCCTGGCTGTCCAGTGGCCAAAGTTAAAAAAATGATCGAATCTCTCCCCTCTAACGGAGAGGAGAGAGCGTGGTTACGCACTCGCTCTGTGACGTCACCACGACTCCACCAGTGGAATCCCCAAACTGACCCATTTTCAGCCAGTCAGGTTGGCTTTGAATCTAAGGCCCCCACCCCATTATGATCCATTTCCTGTAAGACTTCTGGTGCACCTGAATTTCGGCTCTGGCATCTCCGACAGTGCAGCACCCGCTCAGCACTGCATTGGGAGTGTCAGCCTAGATTTATGTGCTCAAATCCCTGGGTTGCGACTTGAATCCTCTGACTCAGCTTAATTTCAACCCTTATAGTTCAGTAGAGAAATTAGATAAACTTGAAACAACCAGCATATGTAACACAAAATATAATTGGCTTAAAAAGCAATGGAATTAAGGTAAGTACTGAATAAAAGAGAAAGGAGATTCTGGCTTGATTTTTGACTACTTTGCTCAGCGGATCGAAGAATATTTAAATTTATGGAGTCATTATTTGCATAAACACGTGCAGACTTGAGCACGTAGTTGGAGCACACTAAAGAAAGAGAGAAAGACTTGCATTTATATTGTGCCTTTCACGACCTCAGGATGGGTAGAAGCCCTTTACAGCCAATGAAGAACTTTGAAGTGTAGTCAATGTTGTAATGTGGAAAATGGTGGGAGCAGAAAATTGTAGGTAAGTGAAATTTAAAGGCCTGGGGACAATCAAAGGGACATGACACAATACTTCTGAAAGCCTTTAGCAGCTTTGAACAAGGCTGACAAAGCAGAAGATTAAGAAGTCACAGCCAAAAAGAAAGCCTGCTGGAACAGCCCAACACTAACTCCTCCTTGATGGTGGCTGAAGTCCAGGTGATGCTCCATGTGGTGCTAGCAAAGCGAGTCATCATAATAAGAACATAAGAAATAGGAGCAGGCCATTTGGCCCCTTGAGCCTGCTCAGTCATTCTATAAAATATATTCAATAACCCAGCCTCCACAGCTCTCTGGGCCAGCTAATTCCACAGATTTACAACCCTCAGAGAAGAAATTTCTCCTCATCTCAGTTTTAAATGGGTGACCCCTTATTCTGAAACTATGCCCCCTAGTTCTAGATTCCCCCACGAGGGGAAACATCCTCTCTGCATCCACCTTGTTGAGCCCCCTCAGTATCTTTTATGTTTCAATAAGATCACCTCTAATTCTTCTAAACTCCAATGAGTATAGGCCCAACTTGCTCAACCATTCTTCATATGACAACCCCTTCATCTCAAGAATCAACTTCGTGAACCTTCTCTGAACTGCCTTCAATGCAAGTATATCCCTCCTTAAATAAGGAGACCAAAACTGTACGAAGTACTCTCGGCGTGGCCTCACCAATATCCTGTACAGTTGGAGCAGGACTTCTCTGCTTTTATACTCTATCCCCCTTGCAATAAAGGCCAACATTCCATTTGCCTTCCTGATTACTTGATGTACCTGCATACTAACTTTTTGTGTTTCATGCACAAGAATGCCCAGGTCCCTCTATACTGCAGCATTTTGTAATTTCTCTCCATTTAAATAATAATTAGCTTTTTTATTTTTCCTCCCAAAGGGGATACCTCACACTTTCCCACATTATGCTCCATCTGCCAAGTGTTTGTCCATTCACTTAGCCTGTCTATATCCCTTTGCAGATTTTTTGTGTCCTCCTCACAACTTGCTTTCCCACCCATCTTTGTATCATCAGCAAACTTGGCTACATTACACTCGGTCCCTTCATCCAAGTCATCAATATAAATTGTAAATAGTTGAGGCCCCAGCACCGATCACTGTGGCACCCCACTAGTTACCGTTTACCAACCGGAAAATGACCCATTTATCCTGACTTTCTGTTTTCTGTTAGTTAGCCAATCCTCTATCCATGCTAATATATTACCCCCAACCCTGTGAGCTTTTATCTTGTGCAGTAACCTTTTATGTGGCACCTTATCGAATGCCTTCTGGAAATCCAAATACACCACATCCACTGATTCCTCCTTATCCACCCTGCTCGTTACATTCTCAAAGAACTCCAGCAAATTTATCAAACATGATTTCTCTTTCATAAAACCATGCTGACTCCGATTGACTGTATTACGCTTTTCCAAATGTCCTGGTACTGCTTCCTTAATAATGGACTCCAGCATTTTCCCAACGACAGATGTTAGGCTAACTGGTCTATAGTTTCCTGCTTTCTGTCTGCCTCCTTTTTAAAATAGGGGCATTACATTTGTGGTTTTCCAATCTGTTGGGACCTCCCCAGAATCCAGGGAATTTTAGTAGATTACAAGCAATGTATCCACTATCTCTGCAGCCATTTCTTTTAAGACCCTAGGATGCAGGCCATCAAGTCCAGGAGTTTTCTCCACCTTTAGCCCCATTATTTTACTGATTACTTTTTCTTTAATGTAGTGATTGTTTTCAGTTCCTCCCTCGCTGTAGCCCCTGTAGGGGTACTGAGGTGAATGATCAGCCATGATCTTATTGAATGGTGATGCAGGCTCGAAGGGCCGAATGGCCTACTCCTGCATCTATTTTCTATGTTTCTATGTTAGCAGAAGATGCTAACACAAAGCTTTGTCTTTTTTTTTAATGTCAATGATCCTATATAGACAGTTTTCCCATTGTTATTTCCAGGTAGGCATGACCGTGTCTGCAAGTACAATTGGTGGCATCTTGGAAGCTGTGATCGACTGGGTTCTGCTGGCTGATGATCAGCCTGTGATGTCCTCTTTCCGACAATGCCACTGAAAGCATGTTCTGGCAGCTTTAAGCTTACTTCCGGGTACGGCTCTGTGCTTACCAATCCTGGATGCCTTTTGAACTGGTGTAGTTTCTAATGTAACAGGTGCAGGAGGCATCATAACAGCCCTCCTGTGTTATTTTCAAATGTTAATGAACTTGCATATGCGAATGAAGCTTCCATGGAAAATGGCCTAATGGGGGGAAAAGGAAATGCTCAAATGGGTGTTATGGATTTGCGCCTACCTTTCAACCAATATCACTTCATGAAGGTGCGCTACAACCAGAAATTTTGGTTCTACTGTGTAACGCACAAAATATACAGGCACTGCTGTGAAATATGCAACACAGAGGGACATTGTACACTGAGCAAAGTACAATATAGGGAGGCACTGAATGTAGCCCAATATGGAGACATCCTGTATACTGAGCAAAGTAGATAGCAAGGCACTATAGGTTGTCTAGTGAAGCATACTTTAGCGAGATACTATAGGGTGTAAAGCACAACATAGACATGTCAGCTGAGTAAAGCATAATATAAAAGCTGTATACTGAGTAAAACTATAGGCCTGTAATTTGCGGTAAGCGGCGAACCAAAGGGGCTCGCACTGGCCTCAGAGAAAGCTGCCAACAGAGATCTCGCGATCTCTTGGGCGAGAAGTTTACCTTTCTCGACGTGCAATTGATTGTAGCATTGAGTAATGGGAATCCCTATCAAAAAGCTGCAATGATGTCAACAAGTTGTCTAAGCAGCCAATCACATTGAAGAATTCTCACCGACAGCAAACCAGAAATAAAAAGCAGTTTTTATCCATACTTTAAAAAACGTTAGAGAGCGAAATAAAGATTGGGACTTTCGCACAAGGCAGAAGCTGAAATATCATGAACAAATTTACAATTTAAAAAAAAATGTAATTTTTATCGGGGAAAAAAGCTGAAATTTTTGTTGATGGAGAAATTTGACACTCCACAAATGTAAAAATTTATTTTTCAGGGCCAAAACATTTGTTTATCAGTCAATATGCTGTTAAAACCTCGTTTACACCTATTCCAACAAAGCTTAACATTTAATGGGATATTTAACAGCAATATCAGCACAGAAAAGCTCAAATTTTCATTAGTTCCACTGATTTCACAGATTTTCGGCTATGGGGAGAGGGGCTAGGGAGGTCTGTGGTGAGGGGGCGGGGGAGGAGAATGTCCACAGCCCAGCCTCAGTTGGAGTAATGAATGACTGACCGCAATTTCAGCATCTCCGCGCTTATCTGCGCATGCACTGAATCCTGAAGTTGCAGTCAGTTTCTGAAGGGTAATGACAACGAACGCTGGCAGTTCACTATCATTACCCACCGCAAAATCCGGATCATGGAGATACTGTATAATGAGTAAAGCACAATCTACAATGTTCGAAAGTTGAAAAATCTGTTGTGTTGTTAATGTCACTTTCACAGTGCTATGAGTATTGGGGAAATAGACTTAAAGTTGCCGGGAAGAAAATGCATTCAGTAATTTTTGAGGTCTGTTGTTCGTAATTTGATTTTAATTTTCCACTTGACTGTTTGTTAAATGTTTTTTTTTGAATGTTATGAATAGAAAGATCAACACAGACCACAAAACCATTTAATTTTATCTAATTATTTTTGAGGTTGATACTTATCAAAATAGGTCATACTTTTCATCCAAAATGAGTGCATGTACCACATGATAGAAATTGAGAGAACTGTGTTCCACTTTTGGTGACAATATAGTATTTGTTATTTTCTGAAAAAAATAATGAATTGTGTCATGTTTCCAGAGGTAGTTGATTTGTTTCACAAATACATCTGGGTTCCTCTTTGGAAAATATACATCAAAAGGAGGGGAATTCCATTCAACACCTGACTGAAACTGCGATTCGAAACATTACGTTTTAAGGAGGTTGAGTTTGATAAAGCGACACCTCGGGTGGCTTTAGAGTTCAGTAGAAAAAAGCAGACATCAAGCAGGAAGGCAAAGGGGAGAGAGACAGAAGCACAATCAAAGGGACAGTTTTTTTTTAGCAGATTTAGAAAGACATCAACAATGGAGGTTTTCTTTTAATGAGCAGGGAATAAACATGGCACATCTACAATTTGTCACCAAAAGTGGAACACAGTTCTCTCAATTTCCATCATGAGGTACATGCACTCATTTTGGGTGTAAAGTATGACTTATTTTGATAAGTATCAACCTAAAAAATAATTAGATAAAATTAAATGGTTTTGTGCTCAGCTGTACTTTCCAAAGCCTTGTCCACTATTTAACGAATAGGTGTGGATTCAATGTAAGGGAAGAGTGAGGACTATTAATGAAAGAAAGAATGTAAGTTGTGAGGAGCATGCAAAGAGGCTCTACAAGGGATATTGACAGGCTAAGTGAGTGGGCAAGAACATGGCAGATGGAATATAATGTGCAGAAATGTGAAGTTATCCACTTTGGTAGGAAAAATAAAAAAGCAGAATATTTTTTAAATGGTGAGAGATTGGGAAATGTTGGTGTTCAGAGGGACCTGGGTGTCCTTGTACACGAATCACTAAAAGTTAACATACAGGTACAGCAAGCAATTAAGAAAGCAAATGATATGCTGGCCTTTATTACAAGAGGATTTGAATATGAATAAAATGTCTTACTGCAATTATATAGGGCCCTGGTGAGACCACACCTGGAGTATTGTGTATAGTTTTGGTCTCCTTACCTAAGGAAGGATATACTTGCCATAGATGGAGTGCAACGGAGATTCACCAGACTGATTCCTGGGATGGAGGGGAATTATTCTCTGAGGAGAGGTTGATTAGGCCTATATTCTCTAGAGTTTACAAGAATGAGAGGTGCTCTCATTGAAAGTGTAACATATATAGCTCCACCTGTGGATTCATGTGGCACTGCAGCTAGTGCTGTTTATAATAAAAGGAACCGGTCACCTGACTGGAGTTCCGGAATATTCTGCCATCTTAAGGCTATGTGTGTGTCTGTGAGTTACTGAAAATATAACAATGGCGACGAAGATGGGTTTATCGGGGGGAAAAAAAGCTGACATTTTTGTTGATGGAGAATTCAGTCAACTGACGGAGAGACTTTGAAAGCTTCTCTGTTTTGATTAACAGCTACAACTCCAAGGTAAATTACAAGCGTACTTGTTTGAACTGCCAGAGTCCAGATGACGGTGCCTATGGGAATAATAGGGCATTTGCGGAAGTTTCAACATCACCGTGAAAGTTTTAGAGCATATGTGGAGCGGTTAGAAATGTTTTTCACCGCAAATAATATCATCGAAGTCCCCAATGATGAAAACCATAACCGGGTGCTGTTGGAACGACAAGGGGCTATTTTCTTATTGGAAGCAGGGCCCGAGGTGTATGAAATCTTGAAACATTTTCTTGTGCCTGTCAAGCCAAAGGATACAACTCTTAAGCAGATTCAGCACTGCAGCCCTGAGCCCCTGGAAATTGCTAAAAGTTATCATTTCGGAATACGAGATCAGTTAACCGAAGAAAATATTGTAGCATTAAAAAAGCTATCTATTCACAGTAATTTCGGAAACTTTCAGGACCGAGCATTGCGTGACCGCTTTGTTTGTGAGATGAAAAATGATGCGATCAGAAGAAAGTTATTGACAACTCCTAACTTGACTTTTGGTTTAGCTTGTCAGACAGCTATGTCAATGAACATGGCCGACCAATATTCCCAAGAATTTCATACTATTTTCAGTCGTCAGACAACCGAGGTGAATTGCTTGTAGGTTAAAAGTAATCGGCAGTTGAGCCCCAAAGTCTCAGAAACTGACGATGGTTACCGAGCATTGAAGTCCTGCTATTGGTGCCTGGGACAACATATTGCTCAAAGTTGTCCACATATGAAGGCAGAGTGTTGCATCTGCAGAAAAACTGGGCATCTTGCAAAGGCATGCCAACTGAAGGGTAAACCAGCTTTCAAAACTATAAGTAGAAATCCCCAGAGACTATATAGAATGGAAGACAAACAACAGGATGAGGAGGTTTTAGAGCTACACATCGTCAGGAGCACGAGATTAACAAACATGTTAATGTGGATTAGAAAAGTATCATAATCCACATAGATGTTGCAGGAACCAAGATACCCATGGAAATCGACACTGATGCATCCGTGAGTGTAGTACCGGAGTCGCTATACCTCGACAAATTGCGTGATTTCCCATTGGAGAAATCCAAGATGGAGCTGCGAGGCTACTCGGGAAAAAACATTCCTGTGGTAGGTCGTATCACCGTACCAGTGAAATACAAGGATCAATTTCAGAGCTTGCCTCTATTAGTAGTGGCAGAAGACAAGCCTGCCTTCCTAGGAAGAAATTGGTTGGGATTATGAAGCTGGATTGGAGTGAGATTTTGTGTGTTGAAATGAGATTTGCATCAAAGGATGATGCATCAAGAATTATCCGAAGGTGTTCTGCGAAACGGGCAGTCCGATCCAAGGCTTCAAAGCGAGTGTCAGGGTACAGAAGGATGCCAGATCGGTTTACCTGCAAGCCACATTCCGTACCATATGCACTCAAGGAGAAAGTTGAGCAAGAACTCAAAAGACTAGAGACTGAGAACATTATTTCTAAGATAGATCACTGTAATTGGGCTACACCTATTGTTGTTGTACCTAAGTCCGATGATAAAGTAAGATTGTGTGGTGATTATAAAGTAACCGTAAACCAGGTTCTAGAGGTTAATGTCCCCAATACATTGCCAAAGGTAGAAAATTTATTCACAACATTGACAGGTGGTCAGATCTTCTCAAAGTTGTATCTTACAAATGCCTACTTACAGCTTGAACTAGATGAGGAGTCCAAGTCATGTTTGACTATAAATACTCATCTAGGCTTATATCAATTTAATAGGCTACCATTTGGCGTGTCTTCCACCCCTGCCATATTCCAAGGGGTGATGAACCAGATTTCGCAAGGTATTGAAGGGGTAGTATGTTATTTAGATGACATACTAATTGCAGCACCAAATAGGCAAATTCATAATAACACATTGAATGAAGTTCTCAAACGGCTAGAGAAGCACAGAGTACGAGTGTCTGCTCGCAAGTGTGAGTTATTTCAAAACTCAGTGGAGTATTTAGGGTACAGAGTAGACAAAGATGGTTTACACCCAACCATGGGAAAGCTGGATGAAATCAGAAATTCACCCACTCCCAAGAATGTCACTGAACTTCGATCATTTTTGGGTCTTTTGAACTATTATGGGAAGTTCCTACCAAATTTGGCTACAGTATTACATCCACTGAATGAACTATTGAAAAAACAGGTCCATTGGAAGTGGTCAAAAGAATGCGATACAGCATTCAAGGAGTGTAAAAGCAAATTGGTGGAGAGCATCATGTTAGTTCACTATGACATATCTAAGGAGATTAAACTAGCATGTGATGCCTCTCCGTATGGAGTTGGGGCAGTGATCTCTCATATGTTACGTAGTGGGGAGGAGAGACCAATTGCTTTTGGTTCACGCACTCTTAGTGCCAGTGAGCATAATTATGCACAAATCGAAAGGGAAGCTTTGGCATTAACTTTTGAGGTCAAGAAGTTTCACAAATACTTGTATGGTACTAAGTTTACCATCGTTATGGATCATAAGCACCTAATAGCAATTCTCCATCCAAAGTCCCCAGTTCCAACATTAGCTGCAGCCTAAATGCAGAGATGGGCTTTGATTTTGTCAGCATATACATATGATATTGAATACAGACGATCAGCTGATCACAGTAATGCTGATGCTATATCTAGATTGCCTTCCCCATCACAAGTTACAACCGATAGGGAAGAAGTGTTCTATTTTTCATACATTGATGAACTGCCAGTCACAACTGAAGAGATTGGTAGAGCAACCAAACATGACCCAGTTATGTCAAAGGTGTATGGTTATATTGCAAATGGATGGCCAAACCATTTAACAAACAAAGATATTCATCCATTCTTCATTCATAGAAATGAATTATCAGTCGATAAAGATTGGGGTGCAAGAGTGATTATACCAAATAAATTCAGGTCCAAATTATTAGGAGACCTCCATGACCAGCACCTGGGAATGTGCTTGACCAAGAGTTTTGCACGCAGTTACTTATGGTGGCCAGGTCTTGATAAAGATATAGAGTATATCGTCAGTCAGTGTACCACATGTCAATCGGTAAGCAAGAAACCACCATCCGTACCATTAAGCCATGGAAATGGCCTCCCAGTATGTGGCAAAGACTACATATTGATTTTTCTGAACTAGAAGGATAACAATTGTTCATTGTGATTGATAGCCATTCTAAGTGGGTTGAGGTGTTCCCAATGTGGAAAATAACAAGTAAAACATAAAACATTTTACCAAGATTATTCTTTTCATTTGGCCTCCTAGAAGAAATTGTTTCGATAATGGACCACAATTCCGTTCAGAAGAATTTGTACAGTTCACGAGCAAAAATGGTTTGAAACATACCAAGATTCCACCGTACCACCCTGTTTCAAATGGTGCAGCAGAGCGCACTGTACAAATTGTAAAATGTGCCCTCATCAAACAAATGTTGGATCCAAATCCAAAGAAACAACAGTTGTCATTGGACCACTAATTGGCTAATACTCCTCACACAACTACTGATAGAACACCAGCAGAGTTGTTTCTCAAATGACAGCCACAAACCAGATTCTCGTTGTTAAAACCAAACTTGGCACAGTCCGTAGAAGAGACACAATTAAGACAGAAAGAGAATCATGATAGAGGTAGAGTAAAAGAGAGAAGTCTGAAATTAAATCAGAAGGTGAGAGTGAAGAACCATCACCAAAAATGGTTAAAGTGGTTACCAGGAAGAGTGGTGAAGGTATGTGGTCCTCGCACATATTTAGTCAAGATGTTTGATCATGGACAAGTTAGGTTTGTTCACATTGATCATATTTTACCTACAGACGTTAAAGTAGTTTAAGGTGGGAATGATTCAATTATTTCTGACTCATCAGATAGTTTTGATACACCAGTAGCATATCCAATGTACTGGAAACAAATCCAAGAGAAAGTCAGAATTTAAGTCCAAGTCCGAGTCAGGCAGACAAAAAATCTGAAGTTAGAGTGAGTTCAAATGGAAATCGAGGGCATCCCTTGGAGGAAAACTTTCCTCGGGATCAGCCTCGAATAAGTTTAAATTCAACACCATGTTTGGACGGTTCTGCTGGAGAGCAAAGGTATCTTCTTCAAAACAGAAAACAAGTGGTCAAACTTGATTTGTAAATATGTTGATGTATGACTAAGTCAGTACAGTGTGTGACTTGGAGCGGATCGTGGCAGTGATGGTGTGTTCATGATATTGCTGTTCTTGCTCTTCTCGGAGGTAGAGGTCATGGGGCTGGGAAGTGCTATCAAAGTAAGATTGGCAAATTGCTTCAGTACATCCTGCAGCCAGAGTGTGCTGATGCTGGGGAGGTGGATATTGAGTTCAGGGGCATCAATCAAACAGCTAATGATGATGCTAAGCTTTTTGAGTATTGTTACTGCTGCACCAATCCAGGCAATTGTTGAGTATTTCATCACACTTCTGACTTCCAGGTGGTGGCGAGACATTGAGGGATCAGGAGGTGAGCCACTCATCATAGAATAATCAGCTGCTGCCTTGCTCTTGCAACCAACGATGTTCATATGTCTGATCCAGTTAAGCTTCCGGTCAGGATGTTGATAGTGGGGGATTCGGCATTGATGGAGCCATGGAAGGTCAGAGGAAATAATTGGGCCTTTCCTTTCTGCGGATGGTCATTGGCTGGCACATATGTGGCACAGAGGTTATCTGCCATTTGCCACCCAAGCTATCCAGGTCCTGCTGTGGGTTATTATGGGTCGCTTCATTGTTGGAGGGTTTGTGAATTGAGGTGAATATTAGCTTTGTCAGTAAACGCCCCCCACTCCTGACCTTATGAAAGAGGAAAGGTCATTGATGAAGCAGCTGAAGATGTTTGAGCCAAGGATGCTGTCCTGAGGAACTCCTGCAGCGATGTCCTGGGGGTGACTCCAACAACCATGACAATGTTCTTGTGCCCGTCATGTTTTCAGCTACTAAAGGGTTTTTCTGTTGACCCTCAATGATCTGTTTGTCCAGGGCTCCTGGGTGCCATGGTCGGTCAAATGCTTCTTAATGTCAAGGCCAATTTCTCTTATCTCTCCTCTTGCATTGGCTCTGCTCTCATGCCTAGATTTTATCAGGTTTTGTAAGTAAAGTCTCATGGAATTACATCATCGGCAATGCTTTTGTTAAAAGACACTCAGGCCAGCGCCCAACAACCGGAGCCCCAACTCAGGCACTCTACAAGGGAGCATAAACCACCAGAGAGACTCAACCTGTGATCCCAATAAGACTTTGGGGGGGGGAGGTGATGTCATGTATTCAACCAGCATTGTAACCCATGTATAAACTGAACTAAGTTGTACACTGTGAGAACACTGACCACTAGGTGGTGAACTTGTGGTAGACACTCCTAACCGAGACCTTCAGATATAAACCACCCACTTCCATCACTTGAGTGCTAAGGAATAAAGGACAGGTCACAGACTGACCTTCTCTCAAGCATGGGCCTCGTGTGCATTTATACTGTATAGTAAGGACGTATCAAAAGTGATTGCAAGGCATTCAATATTGTGGTGGCTTGGTTGCATCACTAAATATATTTATCTGTTATAAAGTTGTATAGAATTATCCCACTCCTCCCATCCTCATTCCCACATGTTGAATCCGCAAACTCTCCTGTGTTGTCTGAAGCGATGTCTCATCCAAAACTATCTTGTCATTTTCTTGAGACCAAAGCACTTGATATATTTAGGAAATGGTTAAAATCTGTAATGGTAAGATGGTCAGGTTAATAATTCAGAAAGGATGAGATCAAATAGGCAGAAGGGCCCCACATCTTCTCAACTCATCCTGTA
This sequence comes from Pristiophorus japonicus, assembly GCF_044704955.1. Lineage (NCBI taxonomy): Eukaryota > Metazoa > Chordata > Chondrichthyes > Pristiophoridae > Pristiophorus > Pristiophorus japonicus. The sequence goes on from NC_091988.1 coordinate 55,971,431, forward strand.
CATGATCTTGAGTCCAGCAGAGGCAAACAGCCATCTCCTTTTCCCTCTTTTACCATAGGAAGGTGCTCCTCGTAAAGACCCAATTATGATTAACAACCCACCATGCAGGGAGTTGCGAGCACCTTACGGCCACATTCAGCATCTTTATCGTTTGATTTGAGCTTAAACAATTACAATCTGATGCTGTCAATCTGGCCAGCTTCCCCGGCAACTGCAGGGTAAAGCTGCACTTCATCTCCTGGCTGCCTCTATTGTCAGAATGCCCCTCATTGTAATCAGAGCAACATTGACGTCGAATATTGTTTTCTCACTCCCCCGCAGTAATGAATTTGGCCATTGTTTGAGTCTGACGCTGTTGCTCCTGGGCACAGATCTGTTGTGATTGTTTGTATAACTCGTTCCCTAGAGATAGGGAAATCATTTGTCTGGACCTGGACTCCACAGCAGCGGTTGTTGGGGGGAAAAAACCATTAAGCAGAAATGAGAGGCTTCAGTCTCCAGGCAACCTCAGCAGTCGGAGGCCAGACTAGAGGTGGCACAGGCCCTCCGCAGCATTTTAGGGACCGTCGACAATTTCCATCCTTTTGGTAACAACACCAAGAATATTCCCTTTGCTTCCTTCATCCCAGAGGGGTTTTGCAACAAGTGACCAAGTGTGGTAATTGTTTTTCTGTTTTAAAAAAAAAAGTTGTACCTAAAAATATTAACCCTTTCACCACAAGGTACGTTCACTGTTTTAAAAAAACCTGAGAAATATAGATGGTCTCTTACTGAAGATTCAATTGCTGTGTGTCTGAAGTAAGTTTGCTGTAATCGATTAACTTGTTGCTTGGATTTAACCTGATTCAATGAAGCATGGTCAGGTAAATTTCACATTTGTTTAAATTTTTTGATTGGTGCTTATTATTTGCATCTGTGTTTAAAAAATATCTATTGATTTTGTGTTCCAGCTACCACAAATTTGACCTTTTAGGTATTGATGTACTCTTAAAAAAATAATCAAGGATGCAAAGTTGGGAGTCTAGGTGACAAGAACAGAATAAATCTTTGCTGATTCCGAGCAATAAATGTGGAGTAGTACGGTTAAACTCTACTTCAGATGAAAGATTCCTGATCTGTCGATGACTCATGACTCATGGGGGCCGAAATTCATTAACTCACCACTGACTGTGGCCCACTGCGGCCTACATTGCACTTGCAGATTCGCTCAGTGCCACTTTTGAGATAGCTGGAGGGGAGAGCAATGTCTCCGACAGTCGGCAGCACAGTAGAGTGTTTGTTTTTACACTCTACCTTGATTCATTTGACCTCGGGAATTATAGGAAAAAGGATAACCCGTGACACAAAATTTAGGCTTAACCCAGTGTCAGTTTTATGAAGGAAAAACTAACTAAAACTACAGAACTAGATCCCTGAGAGAATTGACTGAAGACATACAATCACCCGTCCAGTTTATCGCTTTAATCGAGGATCGTAGGTTCTTGGTCGTTGGTTGCTTGACCGGATGGTTCCTCTCCTGGCCGTTTTTCTCAGTTGTGTTCCTTCCGTGTCTGTTCTGTACCTCGCTTCGGTACGGTACCACTCTTCGCCCCTCTTCTTCGCTTCTGTTCCTCGTGCTTCTGAGCCACTTCTAGCTCACACATTTATATCCATGTTATGAATAATCCCCTGCTGCTGCCGTTTTCGACATTGAATCGATACATTGTTTATGGTGATCTTGTTTGATTGACTGCAATGATGGACCCGAATGTTCCCAATTTGCACACGGAGCCTACCAAGCAAAAGATGACTCCTCATGCTTAATACCTCGTTCTCCAAAAATGTACACCTGGGGTGATTCCTTTATTGTTCTGGTCTCCTTGCAGACCTGGTGTCTCCAGTGAGATTTGTTTTTCTCCCCTCTGGCCAATTAGGTCAGGGCCTCTTCAGTTAGTTAATGAAAATGTAACATCATCATCATAGGCAGTCCCTCGGAATCGAGGAAGACTTGCTTCCACTCTTAACACGAGTTCTTAGATGGCTGTACAGTCCAACACGAGAACCACAGTCTCTGTCACAGGTGGGACAGAGAGTCGTTGAGGGAAGGGGTGGGTGGGACAGGTTTGCCGCACGCTCTTTCCGCTGTCTGCGCTTGATTTCTGCATGCTCTCGACGACGAGACTTGAGGTGCTCAGCGCCCTCCTGGATGCACTTCCTCCACTTAGGTTTCTCTTTGTCCAGGGACTCCCAGGTGTTAGTGAGGATGTTGCACTTTATCAGGGAGGTTTTGAGGGTGTCCTTGTAACGTTTCCTCTGCCCACCTTTGGCTCGTTTGCCGTGAAGGGGTTCCGAGTAGAGCGCTTGCTTTGGGAGTCTCGTGTCTGGCATGCGAACGACGTGGCCTGCCCAGCGGAGCTGATCAAGTGTGGTCAGTGCTTCAATGCTGGGGATGTTAGCCTGGTCGAGGACACTAACGTTGGTGCGTCTGTCCTCCCAGGGAATTTATAGGATCTTGCGGAGACATCGTTGGTAGTATTTCTCCAACGACTTGAGGTGTCTACGGTATATGGTCCATGTTTCTGAGCCACTCAGGAGGGCGGGTATTATTACAGTCCTGTAGACCATGAGCTTGGTGGCAGTTTTGAAGGCTTGGTCTTCAAACACTCTTTTCCTCAGGTGGCTGAAGGCTACACTGGCACACTGGAGGCGATATTGGATCTTGTCGTCAATACCTGCTCTTGTTGATAGGAGGCTCCCGAGATAAGGGAAGTCGTCCACGTTGTCCAGGGCAGTCCCGTGGACCTTGATGACTGGGGGGCAGTGCTGTGCGTCAAGGACAGGCTGGTGAAGGACCTTTGTCTCACTGATGTTTAGCATAAGGCCCATGCTTTTGTATGCCTCAATAAATACGTCGACTATGTCCTGGAGTTCAGTCTCTATATGTGCGCAGACGCAGGCATCGTCCGCGTACTGTAGCTCGACGACAGAGGTTGGGGTGGTCTTGGACCTGGCCTGGAGACGGCGAAAGTTGAACCGGTTTATGAAAATGTAACAACTCCATTGCTGTTATTCATAAAAACCAGTTTGGTACTTGACCACAAAAATTGTCCTTAATTGGTGGTGAGTCACCACCTGCTCCCAGGCTGGCGCCCTTTTGCTCCCTTTGTCCAGTTAATTCCAAAAGCTTGTATCAAATCAATTTCATCACCTTTTGAGTTCGTGGCCTCGTTCTGTGCTTTCTAGAAAAATTGTAACCTTACAGCAGTGGGCGGTGAGTTGATGAATTTTGGCCCCCATGAGTCATGAGTCATCGGGCCCACCAGGAATCTTTAATCTGAAGTAGAGTTTAACCGTATTACTCCACATTTATTGCTCGGAATCAGGGGAGAGGAGGAGCTGACCTCCCGGCCGCCAAACTCCCATATTGATGCGGGTGGGAGTCGGCGGGACTCGGCGGCAGAATGGGGGTGGACCGTTGCGAGGAGCGTCTGTCCCCAATGGTAAGTATGAAGGTCGTTGAAAAAAGGTTAGTGAACATTTTTTAATTGGTTTTTCCAAAGCGACTTACCTTGATGGGGTCCCCTAAAGGTCTTCTGATAGTTTTTTTATTTTTTGTTATTGATTTTTATTTTTAGGTCTTCGACCCTCTGTGGGCTCGACTCTATCCTCGGCAGCACTTGGGCAGCAATCGCCTCTGCCTCCAAGAATGGGAGCTCCCGCTGGCTACCGCCCAGATTGGCGGCGTAGGTCCCTCATTTGCCGCCTGCCGACCTTCGAGGGACCTTCTTCACGAATATCCCACCGAAAGTACCGTTGGGTACATTGGCGGCACTTGGGTGGGCGGAGGCCTTGACCAAATTCGGTCCTATGGTCTCCCAGATGCTGCCCGACCTGTTGAGTATTTCCAGCATTTTCTGTTTTTATTAAAGGCTCCTGGATTCTTTTGCTCCACTAATGTGCATTTTGGTCACAGCAAAGGAGCTGGGAAGCCTAGGAAGTCGTTGACTGGCACAAAGAGAGGATCATAGATCACATCCTGGCTTGGAGAGCAAAGTCAGGAAGAGGCAGAGGTGATGATACATGCTGCAAATCAGGGAATTAGGAATGAGGAGGGAGAATATTCTAAGGTGGGGATGGGAGCTGTGTATGGACAGTGCAAGTAGAGGCAAAGGGAGAGTTGAAGACGAATACAGATATTATGGCCAAGAAATTTGATCGCACAGCACCCGTTTTACGGGCATTAAATGAACTCCTAAGCATCTATATGGTGGGCACAAAGCGCATATTTCCAGGTGGAAGGGGGCAACCCACCTTATTTGATTGAGCTTCTCCGGTGGCATCTGGAGCAATACCAGAAGAGTGAATGCGTTATTTACATTCGGGTTCTGTTCCGGTTTTGGTAACTCCCGGCATCTAGCTCGCCACGTGCTGAACCCGACCAACAACATGTCGCGCTAACTGGCAGGAAGGACCCCTCGCCAGCGCTATTTAAAGGGTTCATACAGTATTTGCTGGAGCAATTTCTGAGGCGCCTTTGCTTCCATAAAGGAGGCTGTTCCCAAAATATATCATCTGCTGCAACCACAACTTGTGCCTCGCACTAGGGCATGGACAACACTGCCTGTGACTATCGAGGTCACCATGGCCCTTAACCTTTATGGCACAACCTCTTTTCAGGCTGTAACAGGTGACATCAGCGATAACTCCCAGTTTGCAATCCACCATTGTATCCGTGAGGTCGCCGAAGCTCTCTATTCAAGGAGAAACATCTTCATCTCAGTGTCCTCGTCCAGGCTAACATCCCCAGCATTGAAGCACTGATCACACTCGATCAGCTTCGCTGGGCAGGCCACATAGTTCGCATGCCAGATACGAGACTCCCTAAACAAATGCACTTTGCGGAGCTCCTTCACGGCAAATGAGCCAAAGGTGGACAGCGGAAACGTTACAAGGACACTCTCAAAGCCTCCCTGATAAAGTGCGACATCACCACTGACATCTGGGAGTCTCGAGCCGAAGACCGCCCTAGGTGGAGAAAGTGCATCCGGGAGGGCGTCGAGCTCTTCGAATCTCAACGCTGAGAACGTGAAGAAGTCAAATGCAGGCAGATGTGCGGCAAACCAGTCCCACAAACCCCTTCCCTTGGCGAATATCTTTCTCACCTGTGACAGAGTCTGTGGCTCTCGTATTGGATTGTTCAGCCACCAAAGAACTCACTTCAGGAGTGGAAGCAAGTCTTCCTCGATTCCGAGGGACTGCCAATGATGATGGACAAAGAGAAGCAGGTCAAGAGAGCACTAAGCATGGTAGGCTTCCCTAGGGTACAAGGTGCCAGAGGCTGCACCCATATTGTCTTGCATTCTCCCTATCTTAAGCCTGGCATCTTTATCGATCACAAGAGATTCCACTCTCTCAATGTCCAGCTGGTTTGCAACCACAGGCAGTGCATCATACAGTTCTGTACCCAGAATCCCGGTAGCAGTCATGAATCTTTGACCATGACAAGTCCTCTGTGCCGCTTTGATTCCAGCCAGGCTGTCAAGTTACAGGCTGGCTACTTGGCGACCCCCTCTGAACATGGCTCATGACTCCGGTTAGGAATCTGGGCACAGCTGTAGAGCTAGCCTAAAAGAGCCACGCCACCACAAGCAAATAATCAACAATGCTTCCACTGCCTGGACTGTTCTGGATGAGTTTTACAGTACACCTCTGAGCAGGTATCCAGATTTGTAGTCAGTTGCTAATGCTGCACAAAATTTGGCATTGTGAATGACCAGCTCTCACCGTCGCCTGGCAATGAGGAGTGCAGGAGGAGGAGCATCACGAGGAGGAAAGACATCAAGCCCCTAGTGCCAGAGCTCTGAGATCAACTCATCGAAGAGCGCTTCACCTAAATAATCCCTCCCATCCCCTATACACCAACTATCCTGCAATCTTTACCACCACCCTAGCTACCACCATCTGATTGACTTCCTACACTCCAAACTTATGGGTCTTGCCCGACCTTCACAACGGAGATAAACACCAACACCAAATCCTGAGCAAACTAATTTATCGAACAACTCAATTCCATCTCTATCCAACAGTTACCAGAAATAATTATAAATCACCCTTGTGCCAGCCCTTTGAGCCTGTCTTGGGGCTCATTTCCCTTTCCTAGTGCTCCTATAAAGTGTTTCCTCAGTGGCTATACTTGCGAGGTGGAAGGCAGTTGAGCTTCCTTTGAGGACACTTCAAGCAGCTATGGGACTAAAGAGTGCAGCTGTAATCTGCAGCATCTGCAGTAGGCCCAGTCAGTCTGGCCCAGCTGGCTGTGTGGCACTATCAAGGGCACTGACGGAGTAGTTGGTGGGGCAGCAGGCATACTGTCATTCTGAGAGAGCAGGTGCCTCTCCCTTGGAGCCAAAGCCGCTCTCCTGGGACTGTGAGAACAGAGTGCAGGACTGATGTGACACATTGGAAGCCCCTTGCAACGCTGGCTCTCTGAGCTCCCATTGTGAGCTGCCAGAACTGTCAGTAGTGGCTCCATCATGGTGGGCGCCACTGTCGTGTTGATGGAGCTGACCATTGTTGGGCAGAATGGTCTCCATGCTCCAACATGCTCTATGTGCACAAAACTTTGACACAACTTGGACCGGACTCCTCCGTGCTCTGTGACACTGTACGTAAGTTCTTCAGGTTAATCCTTTTAGATTTCTTGGCTGAGCTGAAGGATGTCCTCATCCTTCTATGAACTGGCGATGTGGAGGATCCTTCAACTGAATCTATACCCCTCCTCCTCTGCTATCTGTTTTCCCATTTTGGCTGTCTGATACCAGTGATGTCACCCTTGGCTTCACCCATCTGGTGCTTTGTGTAATGCATGACTCATTGTATCTTTTAATGTGGAATTTCTTACGCCATTAATATTAATAATTGATTTATTTTCAGCATATTTGTGACTGTCCCATATTAAAGACTATAGTGAGTCAATCATGCAAAAGGGCAATTTAAAAACACACAGGCAGGTAATAAGTGCACTCAGGCATTCCCATCACTAATTATACATGTTAAGAATTTTTTTAACAATATATACATACCACCTATTGAATGAATGTTTCACAATGCTGCAGGGAGCAGGTGACACAGACACATATTTTCTCTGTTGTGAAGCTGGCTATCTCTATTCACTCTTACTCTTTTGTCTGTCAAGCCAAACCTCCCCTAAGGTTCCCCCCTGCCTTAGCCCTATACTTACATCTTTCTCTAGTTTCTCTTCTATCTATCCTCATGCCCTCTCCGAGCTCATCTTGTCTATTGGCCCATCTCCTACTCCCTCGACCCTATTCCCACCAAACCACTGACCACCCAACTTGCCTGCCTGGCCCCCATATTAGCTGATATTGCTCACTGCTCCCCCTCATGGGTATCTTCACATTCAAATATGCTGTCATCACCCCTTCGCTTTAAAAAAAAACCTACCCTTGACCCCTCTGTCCTTGTAAATTATCTCAAACCTGCCTTTGCTCTCCAAATCACTTGAACGTGTAGTTGCCTCACAAATCAATTACAAACTTTCCTGCAATTCTATGTTTGAATCCCTTCAATCAGGTTTCTTCCCATCCCTGCTCATCCTTCTCAACCTTGTCTGTAGCTTTTGACATGGTGGACTGCCCTTGCCTGGTTTCTTTCCCATCTATCCAGTCATAGGCAGAGAATCATCTGCAATGGCTTCTCCTCCTGCTCTCGCACCATTACCTCTAGAGTCCCTCCTATTCCTTTCAGCGACATCATCCAAATATACGTCAGGTTCCACATGTTGGCATCCAGCTCTACCTCACCACCACATCGCTCAACACCTCCAATGCCTCTGAAATTTCATGCTGCTTGTCCGACATCCAGTATTGTATGAGCGGAAATTTACTCCAACTAAATATTAGGAAGATCAAAGCCATTGCCTTCGATCCATGCCATAAACTCTGTTCCCTAGCCACCAACTCCATCCCTCTCCCTGGCCACTGCCTGAGGCTGAACCAAACCATTTGCACCCTTGGCGTCCTATTTGACCTGAGATGAGCTTCTGACCCAATATCCATTCTATCACCAAGACTGCCAACTTCCCCCTCTGTAGCATTACCCGTCTCTGCCTCTGCCTCAGCTCAACCCTCATCCATGCCTTTGCTGCCTCTAGACTCTACTATTCCAATGCTCTCCTGGCAGGTGTCCCAGCTTGCACCTTCTGTAAACCTCAGCTCATCCAAAACGCTGCTGCCTGTATCTTAACATTAACCCATCACCCCTGTGCTCCCTGACCTACATTGGCTTCCGGTCCAGCGATGCCTTTAAAATTCACATCCTTGTTTTCAAATCCCTCCATGGCCTTGCCCCTTCCTACCTGTGTAACCTCTTCTAGCCCCACATCCCTCTGAGATCTCGGCGCTCCTCCAATTCTGGCCTTTTGCTCATTGCCGATTTAATTACCACCATTGGTGGCTGTGCCTTCAGTTGCCTAGGGCCAAAGCTCTGCAATTCCTTCCCTAAACCTCTCCGCCTCTCTACCTCCCTTTCCTCCTTTAAGATGCTCCTTAAAACCTACCTCTTTGAACAAACCTTTGGACACCTGTCCTAATATCTCCTTGTGACTCGGTGTCAAATTTAGTTTGATAAAGCTCCTGTTAAAGGCACTATATAAAGGCAAGTTGTTGCGTCTCTCTTTACTCCCTCCTTCAATCTCTTCCGTGCTTTACTTTTCTCCCTCATTCTCTCTTCCTCTGCGATATGTCTGTCTCTTTTGCCTTTCTTTACTCTGTCTTACTGACGCTCTTTCTTTCTTGTCCTGTGCCTCTGTTCCAGATGGCCAGTCATGCAATATATTGCAAGCTGGCACGACAACTATATTATCATTACACAGTCCTCAGACTGCAGCTGAACCATTCTCATTGTAGTGCCACAGAAAGTCGAAGACAAAACTCCTACATTGTCCCTGTTCCATCTATATCTAATTTTTGAACTGGGGAAAAAGGTGGAAACTTTGACCACGGCTGATCTAAATTTAGTGCAGTCAGAAAGTGCCAAGCCACAATCATGTGCTGTTGTTTGATTCACTGAGCCACTGACATTGTATCAGACCCTGTAGGTTATCAGGCGTCTTGGTAATGGTATGCAATGGTCATCTTGGAGGCATAAGCAGCAATAAATATAAAGGGGTGGATTTTTGTTGGGCTTGCGCCTCGATTGGCGCCCTGGAGGGGCGGTGATGGGTATGCAAATGATTTCCAGTAGCACGGCCAGCTTCCAGCCCCCCGCCGGGTCATTTGGTGCCGGTTTTGCGGGGGCGCAGATCAGTACCGCCTGGGAGCGTCAAGCCGGTATGCAACGCCTCCGGTTGCAACACCGGTGTGAAATTTGTTTGGAGCGGGACCCGTAGCGCTCCGTATCACGCTGTAGTGGGACTGCCTGGGAAAGCGGGTGGGACGAGCTGTTTTGGTGAGGGAAGGAATGACTACATAAGGTAAGTGTGATTTAAAAAAAATTATTATTATTGCAATTCATCTTTATGTGGGCTGAGTGAAGTATTGGGAATGTTCTTTTATCTTTTTTGTGGCGATTTTTTTCTTCCAGAGAAGCCTCTCTTAGGCCGCTCTGAGGCCGGCTCTTTGGTAACGGATTTTCAGTTGTTCAGCCGGATAGCGCCCTAGGAGTGATGTGGAATTAGGGGACATAGTCTCAGAATAAGGGGCCACCCATTTAAAACTGAGATGAGGAGGAATTATTTTCTTCTCAGAGGGTTGTAAATCTGTGGAATTCTCTGCCCCAGAGAGCTGTGGAGGCTGGGTCATTGAATATTTTTAAGGCGGAGATAGACAAATGTTTGAGCGATAAGGGAGTAAAGGGTTATGGGGAGCTGGCAGGGAAGTGGCGTTGAGCCCATGATCAGATCAGCCATGATCTTATTAAATGGCAGAGCAGGCTCGAGGGGCTAGGTGGCCTACTCCTGCTCCTATTTCTTATGCCCTTACGTTCCTTAGCGCTCCGCTCCACACTCAGGACCTAGCTGCTGAATTTAGTGGCTGCAGACGCAACTCATTTCCCGGCGCAAATTTTACCGCCCTGCCGCCATTATTGTCCGAAAAAGCCGCCAACCGAAAATCCACTCCAATGTGTTTAAAACCCTTTTATTTAGCTTTGTCTCTCCTTTCCGTTCAAACCGTTTCAAAGGTGGCTTACCCTGTGCATGCGCAAGGAGCCCTTTGGTTCCAAAGCCCCAGTGACAGAGCTGACTGCTATTGAGAATTCCCTTCAGCTTTCTCCTCAGTTAAACAAAAACAAAAATATACACAAAGACTCTTCCTATTCTATATTGCATGCAACAATTTGCTGATCACTCCTTGCCTTTGTGTGAATAATTGAGTTTCTTTATGGCTGATGTGAGTTTATTTAAATAGGATCCATTTGTTTATGAAAGGTTGTGGACAGGTAGAAGCTTGCTGCAGCAACATATTCTTTGTACAGGCTTTCTTTCTCAGGGAAATCAGGTTTTTCATTGACGCTGTTATCAGCAGATTACATTTGCACCTGGAGGGAGCAGAATTGTACCAGCGACAAGAGGAACTGCTATTCCAAACCAGCACAGTAGGACGGAAAGGCAGAGTTAGTTATAGAGAGAATGGTGCGCATAGACAAGAAGAGAAGGAGATAGAGTTAAAGACCGAGAGAGAGACTTTACACATTCACAAAGACAAGAAGAGGCACAAAGACAAAGAGAGAGAGAGAGAGAGAGAGACAAGGAGAAAAAGATTGCAAAACCAAGAGAGAAAGGGAGACACAGACAAAGAGGTGTGAACAAAGAGAGAGCTAGAGAGAGAAAAAAAGAGAGGGGGACAAGGTGAGAAAGAGAAGTATTGAAGAGGAAGAAAAAGCAAAGCAGCGAGAAAAAGATAGACACAGGAAAAGAGAGACACACACAGGTGGATAAACAGATAGGGAAGCAAGAACAAAGGCCCAGGTAGAAACACAGGGCTCGCAACAGCTGCCGAGTGTAAGAGAGAGATACATGTATACATAAAGGTTGAGGCGAGGAAGTCGAGAGAGAGAGAGAGACGTCGGCTCATAGAGGCAAAGGCAGAAAGTAAAAGTGAGAGCTGGAGCAAATAGAATATTATCAGGCACAAACTGCTGAACAAGAACCGGGGACAGAAAATGATCAAAACAGAAGTTTACAGCTGAGTTGTGACCCTCCGCACCCAAAGGAGCCGAGTAAGTGATTTGCATGTAACGATAGGTAACTGAAAGAGAATCAATTAAACAGGGATGATTCAGTGGGTAACTGCAGCAAATGTTGTGGTACGAAACCATACAGGCTAGAAAGGTTCCAGGTTTGATAAATGGTCTGTGTTGAGTTGCTCGCCTGTGTCAAATACCTTGCTGTGACTCTCTGTCTAGGATCACACATGAAGAATAACCACTTGGTGAGGTATCAAAGGGATGCTGATACCTGAAGATCTGCTGTTGGCTACTGGGTCTGAAGAGGTAACAGAAGTGTAATCCTATTTAGGAAACATTCTAAATGGCTTTTTTTTTTGCCACAGTAGAGCTAAGTTTTAAAATCATTAAGAATTGAAACAGGTATTTTGCAGTAAACTTTGTCGTAATGCAAGTTAGCTTTGGACCAGGATTTGGTATTTGGTGCTATATGTGAAAGCTGGATTGATCACCCACAGAAGTGTAATTAGAAACCAAAATGTCTTCAATTTACAGAGAATGGTAAATCATGCTCTTGGGTGCAGGTTTATTGGTCAGGAATTTTCTCCAGATGACTCTTGATATCAGATTATTAATTGAACAAAGTGTTATAGATCTATAGCCTCTTTTTGAACTGAACAGTTGAAATATTTTGGTTGAAAATATCACTCATGACCATATTGGCATATTAATGTGCAAGAGTTTGCTGCGATCTATATAATACAAAAATATAAAAATCTATTTATTGGGGGTAAAATTCAACTTCGGCGAGGTATGAAACAGGTGGCAATGGATCAGCTACCTGTTATACATCTCATCTGATTTTCCTTTCCGTAATTGTAATAGTCGGGGATTTCAACTACCCTAACATTAACTGGGATAGAATCAGTGTGAAAAGTATAGCGGGCGCAGAGTTCTTAAAATGCACTCAGGAGAACGTTTTTAGCCAGTACATAGGAAGTCCAACAAGAGATGGGGGCGGTTCCGGACTTAGTTTTAGGGAATGAAGCTGGGCAGGTAGAAGGGGTATCAGTGGGAGAGCATTTTGGTGGTAGTGATCATAACTCAGTTAGATTTAGCATAGTTATGGAAAAGGACAAAGATAGATCAGGTGTAAAAGTTCTCGATTGGGGAAAAGCCAATTTTACTAAGCTGAGATGTGATTTAGCAAAAGTGGACTGGAAACGGCTACTTGAAGGTAAATCAGTGTCAGAGAAGTGGGAGGCCTTCAAGAAGGAGATAGTGAAACTCTGAAAATGGCATGGCATTTAGAGGCTCAAGGTAGCTATCTCTGCGTTGCAGTATCTTTTATTGGGTGATGGATACTCACTCTTCCCTTAATCCATTTTCATCTCTTGTCACTGGCTCATAGAGGCCGATTTTAATATGCCAAAGTTGGCGTCGACGGAGTGGTAAGTGCCTCAGAATGGGGTCGTTCTGTTGACGCCGATGCTCTGGAGGCCGCCATTTTAAAAGGAGCTGATCCACATTGAGTCCAGAAAAAAACTGCTGCTGACCACTCATGGCAATGGCCACAACATTTTTAAACACTTGGTTTTTTGTTATTCCTCCAATCCTCCACAAAAATATTACGGTTTGTAGCCGGCCCAGGCATGACCCCCTTGGTTTTCTCCTCCCCCCCCCAAACACACACACACTCTGAAAGACATATCTACAGCTGCTGCCTGTCTGGCTGACATACTTGTGGCCCAAAACCAGCTGCACAATAGTTAATATCCACCCAATAGCTTTTTGCACTGACAGGCCTCTGGTTCCTTGACTAAGTAGCTACATATGTGAGCCTAGCCAGTGAGTATTGGAAGACTATTTGACTGAGAAGGACATCACAGGCGAGCCTGATTTTGTTTTGATTAGACATGCCCTTAAGGAACATAGGGACAGGAGTAGGCCATTCAGCCCCTCGAGCCTGTTCCGCCATTCAATGAGATCATGGCTGATCTGTGACCTAACTCCATAAACCCATCTTTGCCCCATATCCCTTAATACCTCTGGTTAACAAATATCTATCGATCCCAGATTTAAAATTAACAATTGATCTAGCATCAATTGCCGTTTGCGGAAGAGAGTTCTAATCTTCTACCACCCTTTGTATGTAGGCATGTTTCTTCATTTCACTCCTGAAAAGTCTGGCTCTAATTTTTAGACTATGTCCTCCAGTCCTAGACTTGCCAACCAGCGGAAATAGTTTCTATTTACTCTCTCTGCTCCCCTTAATATCTTGAAAACTTTGATCAAATCACCGATTAACTTTCTAAATTCGAAGTTGCTAAACTTCACCTAATTCTTGTTTAATCTTGTTGCTGAAGTAACTTGAGCACAGTTTTTTTTCTCTCTTTCTCTCTCATTTTTTCTCTTTCTCTCTCTCTCTCTCTCTCTCTTTTCCTTCCCCCCACCCCCGCCCGATACACAGCCCCACACAAAATCCAATAGAGGGTGCTATGTTTCAAATAGAAGCAGAAACTGTGGTTGATTTTCCATTCCTCAGATCCAATAGTTGACGCCAATTAAAGCAGTCTGATCACTGCCCTGGTAAATGTCAGCTTAGCCAGCATAGACCCTAGACCTTCCCGGTGTGCTTGGCTGAGCAGCAAATTAATACTGAGCCAGAAAGGTTTCATTTTTCTTTTTTAATTTGCCCTTTGTCCAGATTGGAACGTGTTTACACAGCAAGTTACAGAGCATGAAACATTTACACACTGAAGTGCTGAGACTGAAACATTTATGCACTAGGCGCTAAGCCAAACCTATTTGCGTAACTATTCTTACAGTTTTTTATTCGTAAAATCCCGTTTATTGATGAGGAGTGTTTGATTCTCTATTTTGAATATATTTATTTAGAAGCTGTGTCTTTTTTTTTATTGTTTGACCTCTCACGGGAGCAGAGTTCAGAAGTCAAATGGCTAACGCAAGTGAAGCTGATTTGCATAAAGTAAATTGTTGTGTGATTACTCTAACCGACTGTAAATGCGCAGCAAAAGAAGACGACTTAATTTGGGTTGCGAGTGGAAGGTGCTTGCTTTCCAAAAGTCTTTCCCCTTTGTTTTCTGATGTTTGTACGTGTAACTCCGAGTTTACGGATCACGTAGCAATGACAAAACAACATTTATTCTGCGGATTGAATTGCAGTACGACCTACATACAGCACTGAGCAGACAGGTATGGATTCATTCAGAGGGTGTAAGACAAGGCATACCACTTCCTTTGTAAAGAGCGGGTATCTTAAAGTGAATTCAGGCCACCCTTTAAAATATTGGCCAGTGTACAGTTGTTACACAGTGGAATAGTGGGTTATTCCAAAAAGGAGGGAAAACTCATAATCTATAAATTATAAAATCATAAGTGGCTAATGAGGTAAACTCTCCCTCGTCACCATTTATTTTGCTGACAATACAAACAAAAACATTTCTTGAAAGAAGTTCAGCATTGTTCTGACATCTGTACTGTGTTTCTTAAAATGAGAAACTTAGGGGAAGGGCCACAATCCAAAATTCAAAAGAGCAGGAGAGATGAGGCAAATCCAAGCAGTACTGAGAACTGATTAGTTTAGGTTTAAAAAACCGAGAAAAATTGTAGGAGAAGGAAACGACTGATGGAGATAAGGAGTTGCACAGTTTTGAGATCTTGGGAAAGAATGAGTTAGAGCAACAGATGACGTGATGAGTCTCAATTTCAACAATGAGGATGTAGGGAGCAGGATGTGTGTGTAGTAGCACGTTGGAACTTGTGAGGAACAAGATAAGAAAGTTCAGAGAATAGGAAACCTAACTTCTTGGTGATAGATTTAGTAATCTCCATTTGACATCTGAGAGAATAATCATAGAATCATAGAAAAATTACGACACAGAAGGAGGCCATTTGGCCCATCGTGCCGGTGATTCATCAATGATGGCACGGATGTCAATAGATGAAGAATGATTAAGGATGCAGCCATTAAGGTAAGAAATTGGATTTGTGAAACCCATGAGATCTTATGGTTGCAAGGTCTATAAACCCTGTGGAATGGGTATCAATGTGTTACATGCAACCATCTTTGGTGATGCCTCACTGTTATTTCCTTAAGTCTCGCCTCTGTCATATCCTCATCATCCTCCTTTTCATAATACAGAAAAAGAAGGATTCCCATCTGGAAATCTAGGTTTGTTCCTTCAAAAGTTTCAAATCTTCAGGCACTCACTGTAAATAGTGCTGTTGCATTCAAACATCATTATCCTGACAAAAGCTACAAGAACTTCAGAAAATATTGACCTCCACCACGCAATGTCACCTCTGAGACATGCTCTCTCCTTAATATTGCTCCTTGTATAGTGGCATAGTTACTGTTGGCAGTTTAGAGGCTGTAATGTCTGTAACTCCACCCGGTGAACATATTGTGTTACTGCAAATAAAGGTTCAATAAAGTCAGCTGACAAGAAGCTTCGAGATACTCCTGAGAGCTGCTGCCATTTTAGGAAGCTGTGTGTGCTTGTGTTCTGTGAAGTATATCTCAATGGAGATGAGGATATTTCGAATGATATAAAGCTGAAATTTTTGTTGGTAAAGGATTCAGCCAACCTTCAGTGAGACTTTGGAAGCTTCTCTGTTTTTGTAAACAGCTAAAGAAATTCGAGGTAAATTACGAGCACACTGTTTGAACTGCTAGAGTCAAAATGGCTGCACCCGTAGGAGTCATGGGGCATTTAAGTGAATATAGACATGACCGGGAAAGGTTCAAAGCGTATGTGGATCGGCTAGAAACTTATTTCACTGCAAATAGCATAATCGAAGTTCCAGACAATGCTGACCAGAACTGAACAGTGTTGGAATGAAAAGGAGCTATTTTCTTATCTGAAGCTGGCCCTGAGTTGCATGAAACGCTGATAAATCTATTTGTGCCTGCTGAGCCAAAGGACACAACGCTTAAGGAGATTTTAACTAAGCTGGAGCAGCATTACAACCCCATACCCTTAGAAATTGCTAAAAGCTATCGTTTCGGTATACAAAATCAAAAGGCTGAGGAAAATATCAGTGAGTACATTGTAGCATTAAAAAAAACTATCAATTCGTAATTTCAGAACTTTTCAAAATCGAGCATTGCGGGACCATTTTGTTTGTGGGATGAAAAATAATACGATCAGAAAAAAGTTATTGACAACGCCTGACTTGGCTTTTGATACAGTTTGTCAGACGGCGAGGTCGATGGGCATGGCCGACCAATATTCCCGAGAATTTCATAATAATTACAGTCGGCAGACTACCGAGGTGAATCGCCTGCAGCTTCAAAGTAAAAGGCGGTGGGGCCCCAAAGTCTTAGAAACAGGAAATTATAACAAAACATTGAAGTCATGCTATCGGTGCCTGGGACAACACATTGCTCAAAGTTGTCCATATGTGAAGGCAGAGTGTTTCTTCTGCAGAAAGACTGGACATCTTGCGAAGGCATGCCGACTGAAGGGTAAATCAGCTTTCAAAGCTATGAGTAGAAATCCCCAGAGATTACATAGCATGGAAGATCAACAACAGGACGTGGAGATGTTAGAGTTACACATCAGGAACACGAGGTTAACGGACAGAAATTCAAAATGTATCAAAATCCACAATGATGCGGGATTCAAGATACCAATGGAAATCAACACTGGTGCATCCGTGAGTGTAGTACCAGAGTCGATATATCTCGACAAATTGCGTGATTTCCCACTGAAGAAATCCAAGATGGAGCTGCAAGGCTACTCGGGAGAGAACATTCCTGTGGTAGCTCATATCACCGTACCAGTGAAATATAAGGATCAATTTCAGGACTTGCCTCTAATAGTAGTGAAAGGATACAAACCTGCCTTACTAAGAAGAAATTGGTTGAGATCACTGAAGCTGGATTGGAGTGAGATTTTTCATGTTGAAACGAGATTTGCATCAACTCTTGATGTCATCAAGAGTTATCCAAAGGTGTCTGTGAAACGGGCAATCCGATCCAAGGCTTCAAGGCGAGTGTCAGAGTACAGAAGGACGCTAGATCGGTTTACTACAAGCCACGTTCCGTACCATATGCACTCAAGGAGAAAGTTGAGCAAGAACTCAAAAGACTAGAGACTGAGAACATTATTTATAAGATAGATCGATGTAATTGGGCTACACCCATTGTTGTTGTACCTAAGTCTGATGGTAAGGTAAGATTGTGTGGAGATTATAAAGTAACCGTAAACCAGGTTCTAGAGGGTAATGTCCCCAATACATTGCCAAATATAGAAGATTTGTTCACAACACTGAAAGGTGGTCAGATCTTCTCAAAATTGGATCTTACGAATGCCTACTTACAGCTTGAACTAGGAGTCTAAGTCATGCTTCACTATAAATACTCATCTAGGTCTATATCAATTTAATAGGCTACCATTTGGAGTGTCTTCTGCCTCTGCCATATTCCAAATGGTGATGAACCAGATTTTAAAAAGTTTTGAAGGGGTAGTATGTTATTTAGATGACATACTAACTTCAGCACCAAATAGGCAAATTCATAACAACATATTGAATGAAGTCCTCAAACAGCTAGAGAAGCACAGCATATGAGTGTCTGCTCACAAATGTGAGTTATTTCAAAACTCAGTGGAGTACTTAGGGTACAGAGTAGACAAAGATGGTTTACATACAACGATGGGAAAGCTGGATGCATTAGAAATGCACTCACTCACAGGAATGTCACTGAACTTCGTTCATTCTTGAGTCTTTTGAACTATTATGGGAAGTTCCTACCAAATTTGGCTACAGTATTGCATCCACTGAATGAACTATTGAAAAAACAGGTCCATTGGAAGTGATCAAAAGAATGCGATTCAGCATTTAAGAAGTGTAAAAGCGAATTGATAGAGGACACCATGTTAGTTCACTATAATGTATCTAAGGAGATTAAGCTAGCATGTGATGCCTCTCCATATGGAGTTGGGGCAGTGATCTCTCATATGTTACGTAGTGGGGAGGAGAGACCAATTGCTTTTGCTTCACGCACTCTCAGTGCCAGTGAGCGTAATTATGCACAAATCGAAAGGGAAGCTTTGGCATTAATTTTTGGCGTCAAGTAGTTCCACAAATACTTGTATGGTAGTAAGTTTACCATCGTTATGGACCATAAGCCCCTGGCAGCAATCCTCCATCCAAAGTCCCCAGTTCCAACATTAGCTGCAGCCCGAATGCAGAGATGGGCTTTGATTTTGTCAGCATATACATATGATATTGAATACAGACAATCAGCTGATCATAGTAATGCTGATGCTATGTCTAGATTGCCTTCCCCATCACAAGTTACACCTAATAGGGAAGAAGTGTTCTATTTTTCATACATTGATGAACTGCCAGTCACAACTGAAGAGATTGGTAGAGCAACCAAATGTGACCCAGTTATGTCAAAGGTGTATGAATATATTGCAAATGGATAGCCAAACCAGGTAACAGACAAAGATATTCATCTATTCTTCATTCGTAGGAATGAATTATCAGTTGATAAAGATTGTATCATGTGGGGTGCATGAGTGGTTATACCAAATAAATTCAGGACCAAATTATTCGCAGACCTCCATGACCAGCACCTGGAAATGTGTTTGACCAAAGGTTTTGCACGTAGTTACTTATAGTATAGAGTACATCGTGAGTCAGTGTACCACATGTCAATCGGTAAGCAAGCAACCACCATCAGTAACATTACAGCCATGGAAATGGCCTCCCAGGGTGTGGCAAAGGCTACATATTGATTTTGCTGAGTTAGAAGGACAACAATTATTCATTGTGATTGATAGCCATTCGAAGTGGGTCAAGGTGTTCTCAATGTGGAAAATAACAAGTAAAACATTAGACATTTTGCGAGGATTATTTTCTTCATTTGGCCTCCCAGAAGAAATTGTTTCGGATAATGGACCACAATTTCATTCAGAAGAATTTGCATAGTTCACGAGCAAAAATGGTGTGAAACATAACAAGATTACACTGTACCACCCTGCTTCGAATGGTATAGCAGAGCACACTGTTCAAATTGTAAAACGTGCCCTCATCAAACAAATGTTGGATCCAAATCCAAAGAAACGACAGTTGTCATTGGATCACAAATTGGCTAATTTTCTAACTACATATCGTAATACTCCTCATACAACTACTGGTAGAACACCAGCAGCATTGTTTCTCAAATGACGGACACGAGCCAGATTCTTGTTGTTAAAACCAAACTTGGCCACTGGTGCCCTGTGGTTGCAAGTTCATACTGGGGTGTGCTGGGATTGATTTCCTGTTGGTCATATTCTCATATGTGAGGAGAGAGAGGGCAAGAGACAGAGAGAGAGGGAGAGAGAGAGAGGGAGCGAGAGTGTGAGAGTGAGAGTGAGAGAGAGAGAGAGCGAGTGAAAGGGAGAGCGAGAGAGACAGTGAGTGAGAGAGAGAGAGAGAGAGAGAGAGAGCGACAGAGAGAGCGAGAACGACAGAGAGAGTCCGTAGAAGAGACACAATTAAGACTGAAAGAGAATCATGATAGAGGTAGAGTAAAAGAGAGAAGTTTGAAATTAAATCAGAAGGTGAGAGTGAAGAACCATCACCATAAATGGGTAAAGTGGTTACTCAGAAGAATAGTGAAGATATGTGGTCCTCGCACATATTTGGTCAAGATGTTTGATAATGGACAGGTTAGGTTTGTTCACATTGATATTTTACCTACAGACATGGAAGGAATTGAAGGTGGGAATGATTCAATTATTTCTGACTCATCAGATAGTTTTGATGCACCAGTAGCATGTCCTATATCCAATGTACTGGAAACAAATCCAAGGGAAAATCAGAATTTAAGTCCGAGTCCGAGTCAGGTAAACAAACAGTCTGAAGTTAGAGTGAAATCAAGGGCATCCCTTGGAGGAAAACTTTCCTCAGGATAAGCCTTGAATGAGTTTAAATTTGACACCATGGTTGGAAGGTTCTGTTCAAGAGCGAAGGTATCCTCTTCGAAACAGAAAACAAGTGGTTAAGCTTAATTTGTAAATATGGCAAAATAAATCCATATCCTTTGTTATGTATAAATATGCAAGTTATGTATGATGATTCACAGGAGGGCAGGAAAAAGAGTGGGCGAGCGATAGTGATAGGGGATTCAATTGTAAGGGGAATAGATAGGCGTTTCTGCGGCTGCAACCGAGACTCCAGGATGGTATGTTGCCTCCCTGGTGCAAAGGTCAAGGATGTCTCGGAGCAGGTGCAGGACATTCTAAAAAGGGAGGGAGAACAGCCAGTTGTCGTGGTGCACGTTGGTACCAACGACATAGGTAAAAAAAGGGATGAGGTCCTACGAAATGAATTTAAGGAGCTAGGAGCTAAATTAAAAAGTAGGACCTCAAAAGTAGTAATCTCGGGATTGCTACCAGTGCCATGTGCTAGTCAGAGTAGGAATCGCAGGATAGCTCAGATGAATACGTGGCTTGAGCAATGGTGCAGCAGGGAGGGATTCAAATTCCTGGGGCATTGGAACCGGTTCTGGGGGAGGTGGGACCAGTACAATCCGGACGGTCTGCACCTGGGCAGAATTGGAACCATTGTCCTCGGGGGAGTGTTTGCTAGTGCTGTTGGGGAGGAGTTAAACTAATATGGCAGGGGGATGGGAACCAATGCAGGGAGATAGAGGGAAACAAAAATGAGGCAAAAGCAAAAGACAGAAAGGAGATGAGGAAAAGTGGAGGGCAGAGAAACCCAAGGCAAAGAACAAAAAGGGCCATTGTACAGCAACATTCTAAAAGGACAGAGGGTGTTAAAAAAACAAGCCTAAAGGCTTTGTGTCTTAATGCAAGGAGTATCCGCAATAAGGTGGATGAATTAACTGTGCAAATAGATGTTAACAAATATGATGTGATTGGGATTACGGAGACGTGGCTCCAGGATGATCAGGGCTGGGAACTCAACATCCAGGGGTATTCAACATTCAGGAAGGATAGAATAAAAGGAAAAGGAGGTGGGGTAGCATTGCTGGTTAAGAAGGAGATTAAGGCAATAGTTAGGAAGGACATTAGCTTGGATGATGTGGAATCTATATGGGTAGAGCTGCAGAACACCAAAGGGCAAAAAACGTTAGTGGGAGTTGTGTACAGACCTCCAAACAGTAGTAGTGATGTTGGGGAGGGCATCAAACATGAAATTAGGGGTGCGTGCAATAAAGGTGCAGCAGTTATAATGGGTGACTTTAATATGCACATAGATTGGGCTAACCAAACTGGAAGCAATACGGTGGAGGAGGATTTCCTGGAGTGCATAAGGGATGGTTTTTTAGACCAATATGTCGAGGAACCAACTAGGGGGGAGGCCATCTTAGACTGGGTGTTATGTAATGAGAGAGGATTAATTAGCAATCTCGTTGTGCGAAGCCCCTTGGGGAAGAGTGACCATAATATGGTGGAATTCTGCATTGGGATGGAGAATGAAACAGTTAATTCAGAGACCATGGTCCAGAACTTAAAGAAGGCTAACTTTGAAGGTATGAGGCGTGAATTGGCTGGGATGGATTGGCGAATGATACTTAAGGGGTTGACTGTGGATGGGCAATGGCAGACATTTAGAGACCGCATGGATGAACTACAACAATTGTACATTCCTGTCTGGCATAGAAATAAAAAAGGGAAGGTGGCTCAACCGTGGCTATCAAGGGAAATCAGGGATAGTATTAAAGCCAAGGAAGTGGCATACAAATTGGCCAGAAATAGCAGCGAACCTGGGGACTGGGAGAAATTTAGAACTCAGCAGAGGAGGACAAAGGGTTTGATTAGGGCAGGGAAAATGGAGTATGAGAAGAAGCTTGCAGGGAACATTAAGACGGATTGCAAAAGTTTCTATAGATATGTAAAGAGAAAAAGGTTAGTAAAGACAAATGTAGGTCCCCTGCAGTCAGAATCAGGGGAAGTCATAACGGGGAACAAAGAAATGGCGGACCAATTGAACAAGTACTTTGGTTCGGTATTCACGAAGGAGGACACGAACAACCTTCCGGTTATAAAAGGGGTCGGGGGGTCTAGCAAGGAGGAGGAACTGAGGGAAATCCTTATTAGCCGGGAAATTGTGTTGGGGAAATTGATGGGATTGAAGGCCGATAAATCCCCAGAGCCTGATGGACTGCATCCCAGAGTACTTAAGGAGGTGGCCTTGGAAATAGTGGATGCGTTGACAGTCATTTTCCAACATTCCATTGACTCTGGACCAGTTCCTATAGAGTGGAGGGTAGCCAATGTAACCCCACTTTTTAAAAAAGGAGGGAGAGAGAAAACAGGGAATTATAGACCGGTCAGCCTGACATCGGTAGTGGGTAAAATGATGGAATCAATTATTAAGGATGTCATAGCAGTGCATTTGGAAAGAGGTGACATGATAGGTCCAAGTCAGCATGGATTTGTGAAAGGGAAATCATGCTTGACAAATCTTCTGGAATTTTTTGAGGATGTTTCCAGTAAAGTGGACAAGGGAGAACCAGTTGATGTGGTATATTTGGACTTTCAGAAGGCGTTCGACAAGGTCCCACACAAGAGATTGATGTGCAAAGTTAGAGCACATGGGATTGGGGGTAGTGTACTGACATGGATTGAGAACTGGTTGTCAGACAGGAAGCAAAGAGTAGGAGTAAATGGGTACTTTTCAGAATGGCAGGCAGTGACTAGTGGGGTACCGCAAGGTTCTGTGCTGGGGCCCCAGCTGTTTACACTGTACATTAATGATTTAGATGAGGGGATTAAATGTAGTATCTCCAAATTTGCGGATGACACTAAGTTGGGTGGCAGTGTGAGCTGCGAGGAGGATGCTGTGAGGCTGCAGAGCGACTTGGATAGGTTAGGTGAGTGGGCAAATGCATGGCAGATGAAGTATAATGTGGATAAATTTGAGGTTATCCATTTTGGTGGTAAAAACAGAGAGACAGACTATTATCTGAATGGTGACAGATTAGGAAAAGGGGAGGTGCAAAGAGACCTGGGTGTCATGGTACATCAGTCATTGAAGGTTGGCATGCAGGTGCAGCAGGCGGTTAAGAAAGCAAATGGCATGTTGGCCTTCATAGCAAGGGGATTTGAGTACAGGGGCAGGGAGGTGTTGCTACAGTTGTACAGGGCATTGGTGAGGCCACACCTGGAGTATTGTGTACAGTTTTGGTCTCCTAACCTGAGGAAGGACATTCTTGCTATTGAGGGAGTGCAGCGAAGGTTCACCAGACTGATTCCCGGGATGGCGGGACTGACCTATCAAGAAAGACTGGATCAACTGGGCTTGTATTCACTGGAGTTCAGAAGAATGAGAGGGGACCTCATAGAAACATTTAAAATTCTGCCGGGTTAGACAGGTTAGATGCAGGAAGAATGTTCCCAATGTTGGGGAAGTCCAGAACCAGAGGTCACAGTCTAAGGATAAGGGGTAAGTCATTTAGGACCGAGATGCGGAGGAACTTCTTCACCCAGAGAGTGGTGAACCTGTGGAATTCTCTACCACAGAATTGTTGAGGCCAATTCACTAAATATATTCAAAAAGGAGTTAGATGAGGTCCTTATTACTAGGGGGATCAAGGGTTATGGCGAGAAAGCAGGAATGGGGTACTGAAGTTGAATGTTCAGCCATGAACTCATTGAATGGCGGTGCAGGCTCGAAGGGCCGAATGGCCTGCTCCTGCACCTATTTTCTATGTTTCTATGTTTCTATGTTTCATTAAGGAGGGAGAAATGTAATGTCTAATTCCACCTGGTGAATGTATTGTGTTACTGCAACTAAAGGTTGAATAAACCAGTCAGCTGACAAGAAGCTTCTCGAGACTTCTGAGAGCTGCTGCCATTTTAGGAAGCTGTGATATTACAGGGAGACATTAGCCACACCCACCCGCCTTCATTTATATGCGAGAGGATGGGCTCAGTGCAGGTGGTCATGCAAGTCACCTGAACCAAAATACTTGCGCAGTAATTGTGGCCCACCTGAAAATGGGTCGGTTTTGTAAGGAAAATCCAGATCTATATCTACTGATTCAGTTCTCTCTTACACTGCCGGGCACACTCACAACATCCTCCGTTATTCCAAAGCAAAAGGAAAAATACTGCGGATGCTCGAAATCTGAAATGTAAATAGAAAATGCTGGAAATACTCAGTAGACCAGGCAGCATCTGTGGAGAGAGAAACTCGATGAGTCAACATATGTAAGAATAAGGATTGAAGAAAGGCCATTCAACTGTAGTTTGTCCCATCGTTTGAGTTAACAGCTCAGACTTAATCTAAGTTTTCATCTCTCTCCTACCTGGAGCTTATATCCCTCTATTCCCTGTTTAAGAAAGAATCTGTCACATTTTCTTTCTTGAACTAAGGCAACATCTTTAATAGCTTGAAATATGAAGAGGTGACCAGGACAATTTCTAATTTGTTTTCTCCTTCATTTATGGGGTCCCATAAGGCAATCTGGCAAAACTTTAACAATCTTTCCAGCAAGAATTAGTGCCACACCTCCCACACACAGTTCACTTTTAACAAGCCATCTCAAAATAGGTGTAGTATTATGCATTATTTGGTACATCCAATCAACAGTTGGCGAGCCTATCGGCAGCCATTGTGTACAGTTTGGCAGTATGTGACTTGTCACTGTTAAGAGGTCTGACAGAGAGAGGCTATGATGTAGACTGCACAGAGTCTCACTATCTTCCACTCTGTAAGAAGGTAGACTGAGAGTAGAACATTCAATCCATCCAGCTTGCCTTGTCACAGGTCAGCAGGCTGGCTCCCTACCGAACTATTGCAATTCTTTCCTGCTTTGACACTGTATTACCTCATTCCCTGTTGAATGACAAATTTGTAATTCCCATTACAAATATTGTCAACTGCATTCAAATCGACAGTCCTGGGCGGTAGTCTATTCCATGTTAATAGCTGTCTAATACTGTGGCTGTGTAGTTTAAAGTGATAGAGAGTGAGGAGAGAGGTTTGGAGAGATTCCTTTGCATGGAAATTTGTTGAAGCATGGAATGTTTTGCCACATGGTTGAGATGGAGGTCATTATATCTGTAATCTCCTCCAGCCCTACAAGTATCCGAAATCTCTGTGCTCCTCCAATTCTGGCCTCTTGTGCACTCCCAATTTTAATCCGCCACCATTGGTGGCTGTCCTCCAGCCATCTAAACCCTAAACTCTGGAATGTCCTCCCTAAACCTCTGGTTTTCTACCTCTCTCTCCTCTTAAGGCGCTCCTTAAAACCTACCTCTTTCACCAAGCTTTTGGTCATCTGTGGCTCAGTGTCAAATTATGTTTGATAATGCTCCTGTGAAGCCCCTTGGGCCATTTTACTATGCAAGTAGCTGTTGTTGAGGGAAAATTGGCTAAATATTTGAAGCATAAAAAAATACAGAAGTATGGGGTGAGTGGAAGGCAGTGTGCTTCATTTGGATTGCTCCAGCGAAGAGCTGGCACTAATGCGATGGGCTGAATACCCTCGTCTCTATAAAGCGCTATGGTTCTATGCAGTAGGGATGCTCATCTGAAGTTGAGATTAAGTTGACAAAGGCCAAATGGAGGGAGCTTTACCTTGCATTTGACATGTGTTCTACATGTGTTTTACTATGTTAAAGGCACTATATAAATACAAGTTTTTGTTGTTGTTGTTGGTTGATGTTGACCCTGGATCCTAAAGGTGGGAATATGATTCATTAATTTTAATGAGAACCAAAAACCGTAGATCTGTGAACTTGTGTGTTTTTTGCTCCAAGGTTTCTACTGAAAACTTATCGATGGGATTGACATTTACAAAATAAACCAGAGCTTATCAAGTAAGGATATACCCATGGACCCAGAAGTTAACCTCGCTCAGGAAAGTGGAAAGGTTAATACTGAGGGAGAGGCCGCTACATTCAGCAAGGTAAATTAAATGAGCTATTATTGGCAAGATGAAGCACGTCTTTGCTTGGTTGCACTTGAACAAACTCTGCACAATCTAACCCAACTGAGCTGGCCATGAGAGATTTTTCTTTAAGAAAAACTCAAGGTGTTAAATTACAAAAAGCATTTTGGAAGAAAAGAATCAAAATCTTCAGATAAATGCAGTTGTATATTTTTTGCAAAATGCACGAAATAACATGATCTAGACAAGCTTTAGATTCTGGCATAGACACGATAGGCCAAATGGCCTCCTTGTGTGCTGTAAACTTTTATGATTCTATTCTATGATTTGGCTTGTTTCGAATGAATTTCTGAATGGACAAGCTAGAGTTTTGGAATTGGCCACTATGTTTGACCCTATGTAACATGTTTAACAGCCATTTGAATCCTATGGTTTCAGTTACTATGGACATAAGGAAACTAGATTATAGAGACAATGACCTACACATCCCATCAACTCCCTGCTGAGTTTTCTTCTGATCTTGGGTTGGCCGGACTAGAAATGTTTTTTGGGAACATTCTCTACCACATCCCTGACTCCTGGAGCATCTTTCCCATTTCCTGCTCTCAAGTCCCAAATTACAAAGTATTGCAGAGTATTTACAGCACAGAAACAGGTCCATGCCGGTGTTTATGCACCACACGAGCCTCCTCCCACCTTTCTTCATCTAAACCCATCAACATATCCTTCTATTCCTTTCGCCCTCATGTGCTTATCCAGCTTCTACTTGAATGCATCTATGCTAGTCGCCTCAACTACTCCTTGCGGTAGCGAGTTCCACATTTGAACCACCCTCTGGGTAAAGAAGTTTCTCCTGAATTTCCTATTGGATTTATTAGTGACTATCTTATATTTATGAGCCCTAGTTCTGGTCTCACCTGCAAGTGGAAACATCTTCTCTGCATCTACCTTATCAAACCCTTTCATAATCTTAAAGATCTCTATCAGGTCATTCCTCAATCTTTTCTTTTCTAGAGAAAAGAGCTCCAGCTGGTTCAATGTTTTCTGATGGTATAAACTCAGTTCTGGTATCATTCTAGTAGATCTTTTTTGCATCTTCTCCAGTGACTCTATATCCCTTTAATGGGGCTCAAAATTGCCCAGGATTTGCTCCGTTTTTTGGGAGCAACTTGATTTTTCTGGAGTATCTTAAAAATCCCGATTTTGCACATTCAATTTGTTCCAGTGTAAATGAGTTAGTTAGGATTTTTTTAGTTTCGTTTAGTTTTTTTCAAAAGGTGGCATTACCAGCCACCTCCGTTTTGGCCATTTAGGCCACTTTGGACAGCTAATAGTTGCTCCAAACTAACTTAGGCAAGCGTATGTGGCCACTTGTGGCCACACAGAAAACCCTTGCGGAGAGTTAAGAAATCAGCGCAAGTAGGTACTAATGACTTGACTAAAGAATGTGAATAGGATCAAACAGCTATACAGGACATCATAGGACAAACTTCGCAAAGTTCATTTACTGTACAACAGTAGCATTCATGGAAGCTTAAACTACAAAAATAAAAAAGAAGTAGAGAGACAAAACATATTTACATAATTTTTGCAAAATATCCAATTAAAAAATAGAAGTACCTCCTGCTCGTAGTTCTTATGTATTTTCATCAACAGGGTTAAGGAAAGTCTTGAGTAAGCTCATTAAAATTACTGGCTACACAGTTATCATACACCCGCCGCCCCCCTCCCCGCCCCCGCGTTTCAAAACTCCCCCCCACTCCGGGATCAAACCCTCCTCCCCCGGATCAAAACTCCCATCCCCCCCAGATCAAAAACACCCCTGATCAAACTTTTGAGATGGATTTCAAAATAGACAATTCTACCTGAACCTTTGCATGGCAATGTCCTCAAGTCTTCAAGTTGTGTGTAGAATATTGAACTAAAGTGGCAATAATGCAGGCAGCCAACAAAAGAACCAAATGCTTTAGAAGAAGGCAGGCTTCTCTCATTACTGTGCAGCAGGCCGCTCGGCCAGGATAGGGGCGGGATGCATCAGGTCCCACACTGCAGCACTCATCATCATCATCATCGGCAGGAGCTACTGCACATGCGCGAACGCTCTAATGCGCATGTGGACAGCTGCCGGCACTGTTTTTCGTGCAGGTTCCTAGCTCCGCCCCCCAATCGACTTGCCATGCCGCGCCAAGCCCCAGGAGAGTCAACAGAGTGGCCAGAATCCGGGAAGATCTTTTTTGCACCGTTTTCAGCCTACGAAGTAGGCGCATCTCTGGTGAGTGCGCCAAAAAAACGGGTGAGCCAAATTTGGGCCCATATATGGAGACTGGAACTGTTCACAGTACTCCAGGTGTGGTCTAACCAAGATTAACATAACTTTTGCTGCTTTTCAATTTTATCTCTCTAGAAATGAACCCCAGTGCTTGGTTTGCTTTTTTATGGCCTTATTAACCTGCAATGTTACTTTTATTGATTTGTGTATCTGTACCCCCAAAATCCCACTGCTCCTCTACCCCATTTAGACACTTATTTTCAAAGGACTATGTGGCCGCCTTATTCTCCCTACCAAAATGGGCTACCTCGCACTTATCTATATTGAAGTTCATTTGCCAAATACATGCCTCCCAATCTGCAAGTTTATTAATGTCTTCCTGTATTTTGTCACGGTCCTGCTCGATATTAACTATAATCCTCCAATTTGGTGTCACCCGCAAATTTTGAAATTGTACTTCTGATTCTCAAGTACAAATTATTTATGTAAATAGTGAACAACAATGGTCCCAACACCGATGCTTGTTGAACACCACTTATCACCATTTGCCAACCTCTTAAGCTCTATTTTCTGTTTTCTGTTTTGTAGTTGGCTTGCTATCCATTCTGCTACTTGTTCCCTGACTCCACATGTTGCAACCTTAGTTATAAGTCTATTATGCAATATCTTAAGAAGGCTTTTTGGAAATACAGTTATATTATGTCTACTGTGTCATGTATCTCACACTACTGTATATAACTGTATCTTACCATGCTATACATGAGTGTAACTAGATATGACCTGTAACCACAAGCATACTTTACCACCAGGGGTGCACTTGCAGGAGACACTGCATACCTGTTCCACACAGGTATATAAAGGCAGGTCTCAGGCAAGTGTGGCACTCGAGAGCTGTGAAATAAAGGTGCAGGTCCAGAGTGACCTTGACTTCAGCATGTGCCTCGTGTAAGTCTGTACTGCAGGGTCAGGACTTTACAGTGGCGACGAGTTATGGGATCACAGAATCCACAGAATGGCTACCAACGGCTCAGATGAGAAATACAATGCTGGAGACAATTGGGAGGACTTTATAGAAAGTCTCCAGTAAAGCTTTGTAACCAAAGACTGGTTGGGCGACGATAAGGCAGACAAGAGAAGAGCCCATCTCTTGACCAGCTGTGGCTTGAAAACATACGCCTTGATGAAGGACCTGCTGGCACCCGAGAAACCAGAAAACAAGTCGTTTGAGGAGTTGAGCACACTGGTGAGAGACCACCTGAAGCCAGCGAGCCTACACATGGCCAGACACAGGTTCTACAACTACAGACGCTGTGTGGGCCAGGGCATTCCCGACTTTGTGGGGAACTTCGGAGGCTGGCTAGTTTATGTGAGTTCTCCGATGAACTAAGGAGAAAAGTACTGAGAGACTTTTTAATTGAAGGAATAGGCCACACAGACATATTCTGAAAGTTTATAGAGACCAAGAACTTGATCCTAGAGGCAGCAGCACTGGTCGCACAGACATTCTTGGCAGGAGAAGAAGAGACGAGGTTGATCTATACTGCGGGTATGACAACTAACGAAACATCGGAACAAGGGGTTCACAGCATGAAGCAAGCCGCTACCCCCACACACAGACAAAGGCCGGAGAGCAGGCCTTCAACAGCAGGCAGTGGCGCCAGAAGCCATCAAGGGCCACAGGAACGGCCGTTCACACCTCATCAACCCACAATGTGAGCAATCAACTACAGACTGAGAGAAGCTCAAGAGAGATCAGCCAGACGCAGCTCATCCTTCGGAAACAATGGAAGCGGTCTGTTCTGGAGAATTGGGGGAAGGCACTCAACAAGGGGGTGTCGATTTCAGCATGCTGTTTGCAGAAACTGCAACTATACAGGGCATCTGGCTCGCATGTGCAGAAAAACGGCAGCTCGGCTGGTATACGAATCGGAAGGGTCGGAAAGCGGACCAGAAGACGGTGGGGACAGTGCCCGGGACACCGAGGTACAGCGGGTCAACACGACCAATGTCCACTGTTCTTACAACAAGACGCCTCCAATAATGATGAGGGTCCTACTCAATGGGATACCCGTCAACATGGAACTGGACACGGGAGCTAGTCAATCTCTCATGAGCGTCCAACAATTTGAACAGCTGTGGCCGCACAAAAGCAACGGACCAAAGCTCACAAGGATCGACACCAAACTAAGGACCTATACCAAAGAAATCATCCCAGTCCTTGGCAGCGCCATGCTCTCAGTCACACACAAAGGGAGGGTGAACCGACTTCCCCTGAGGATTGTCCCCGGAGATCTCCCAGCACTGTTGGGGAGAAGCTGGCTGGCAAAACTAAATTGGAAATGGGATGATGTTCATGCCATGTCGTCAGAGGAACGGACCTCCTGCTCTACAGTTCTAAGTCGTTTTGAACATCTCTTTCAGCCAGGTGTGGGCACCTTCAAAGGGGCTAAAGTTAAAATCTACATCACACAGGATGCCAGACCGGTCCATCACAAGGCTAGAGCTGTGCCTTATGTGATGAGGGAAAAGATTGAACACGAACTGGACCGGCTTCTGCGGGAAGGCATTATCTCACCTGCGGAATTTAGTGACTGGGCAAGTCCCATCGTCCCCGTCATGAAGCCTGATGGATCCGTACGAATCTGTGGAGATTACAAGTCTACCATAAACAGAGTCTCCCTACAGGACCAATACCCGCTGCCCAGAGCGGAGGACCTATTTGCCACATTAGCTGGAGGAATACTTTTCTCGAAACTAGATCTCACATCTGCGTGTATGACGCAAAAACTGACCGAAGAGTCTAAGCTACTCACCACCATCAACACACATCGAGGCCTTTTTATGTACAATCGATGCCCATTCGGCATCAGGTCGGCAGCTGCTATATTCCAGCACAACATGGAGAGTCTGCTCAAGTCCATCCCGGGGACGGATGTGTTTCAAGATGACATACTCATCACGGGCAGGGACACCGACTCCCATCTCTGCAATTTGGAGGAAGTACTAAGTTGATTGGATCGGGTAGGCCTAAGAGTCAAGAAATCCAAGTGTCTTTTCTCGCGCCCGAGGTTGAATTTTTGGGCAGAAGGATTGCCAAATGATGGAATCCGCCCAACAGGATCCAAAACCGAAGCAATTTGTCCGGCACCCAGGCCCCGGAATGTCTCGGAACTGCGCGCCTTTCTCGGGCTACTCAATTACTTTGGGAACTTTATGCAGAACTTGAGCACGCTGCTGGAGCCTCTCCATGTGCTACTCATAAAGGGGTGCGATTGGTTTTGGGGGGACGCCCAAGAACCCGCCTTCAATAAGGCACACAACCTTCTATGTTCCAACAGTGTTTTAGCCTTTTTTGATCCAGGTAAAAAGCTAGTTCTTACATGTGATGCGTCAGCGTACGGGGTCGGGTGCGTTTTACAGCATGTCAATGATGCGGGTAAATTACAACCCATTGCTTATGCCTCCAGGTCACTTTCGCGGGCGGAGCGCGGGTACGGTATGGCTGAGAAGGAGGCGCTCGCGTGCATGTACAGTGTCAAAAGGATGCACCAATACCTTTTCGGGGCCAAGTTCGCGTTAGAAACCGACCACAAACCCCTCACGTCCCTGCTATCAGAGAGCAAGGCAATAAACGCCAATGCCTCGACGCACATTCAGCAGTGGGCACTCATGCTGGCGTCTTACGACTACACAATAAGGCACAGACCAGGCACAGACAAATTGTGCCGACGCGCTAAGTCGGCTACCCCTGGCGATCACGGAAGAGTCTGACGAACAGAACTGTGAGATGGTCATGGCAATCAATGCCTTTGAATCCACAGGTTCGCCCATGACGGCTCACCAAATCAAAGCCTGGACAACCAGCGATCCCACGTTATTCTTAGTCAAAAGATGTGTTTTAACTGGTGACTGGGCAGAGGCTCGCGATGCCTGCCCCGAGGAGATCAAAGCTTTCCATGGGCGCATACATGAATTATCACTACAGGCAGACTGCCTGATGTGGGGCAGCCGAGTAGTTAACCCCTTGCAAGGCAGAGAGGCGTTTGTCCGGGAGCTCCAACGCGAGCACCCGGGGATCATCCTTATGAAGGCCATAGCCAGATCCCACGTCTGGTGGCCTGGCATTGACGCGGACTTGGAGCTCTGCGTCCGGTGGTGCACCATTTGTGCCCAACTCAGTAATGCCCCCAGGAAGGCCCCCCCTAATCCCCTGGCCATGGCCCACCAAACCGTGGTCGCGGGTGCATGTAGACTATGCGGGCCCATTCATGGGCAAAATTTTCCTCGTAGTCCTCGATGCATTTTCAAAGTGGATCGAGTGCACCATTTTAAACTCGAGCACCACCTCCACCACTGTGGAGAGCCTTAGAACCATGTTTGCAACGCACGGAATTCCTGACATATTGATCAGTGATAATGGTCCGTGCTTCACCAGTGTAGAATTTCAAGATTTTATAGTTGACCACATTATAAATCACGTTAAGACGGCATTGTTCAAGCTGGCCTCCAATGGCCAGGCAGAGCGAGCAGTGCAAATCGTTAAACAAGGCATGCTAAAAATCCAAGGTCCCACGCTGCAGAGCCGCCTGTCGCAACTGCTGCTGGAATACAGATTTCGTCTGCATTCGTTGACTGGGGTACCCCCCCGCGCAACTATTGATGAAACCGACCTTAAAGACTAGGCTCTCGTTAATCCTCCCAGACATGCATGAAATTGTTGAGGCAAAGCGCCGGATGCTAACTGAGTACCATGACCGAAATTAGAGGGGGAGGTGGAATGAGATAGTGGACAAAGTGTTTGTGCTAAACTATGGCAGAGGTCTCAAATGGCTTGCAGGGACAGTAACAGGCAAGGAAGGAAACAGGCTACTGGTTGTACAAATGGACAATGGCCAAACCTGCTGGAGGCATGTAGACCAAGTCAAAAGTAGATTCACCAACAACACTGCAGAACCAGAGGCAGATTACAATGTGGAACTCACACCACACCTGGTGGACAGACAGAGGGAACAACCTGAGGAAAGGGCAATCTCAACAGACAGCCCAGGCGAGATACCAGCAATCACCCCGAAAGAACAACAGGCACCAAGGCAAACAACTGAACCACAACTAAGACGCTCCACGCGAGAGCGTAGACCACCTGAGAGACTGAATCTATAAAGACAATAAGGTGATTCCTATATATAAAAAGGGAGATAGAACAAGTTCAGGGAACTATAGACCAATTAGCTTAATGTCAGTGGTAGGAAAGATAATGGAATCCTTACTCAAAGATCTAGAAACTGAAATTATAATAAAGCAAAATCAGCATGGATTCCAAAAGAGTAGGTCATACTTTACCAACCTTATTGGATTCTTTAAAGAAGTAACAGAAAGGGTAGATAAGGGTACTGCAGTATGTAAAGTCCTGACCCTGGAGTACAGACTTACACGAGGCACATGCTGAAGTCAAGGTCACTCTGGACCTGCACCTTTATTTCACAGCTCTCGAGTGCCACACTTGACTGAGACCTGCCTTTATATACCTGTGTGGAACAGGTATGCAGTGTACTGTATACAACTGTATCTTACATGACTGTAACTAGATATGACCTGTAACCACAAGCATACTTTACCACCAGGGGTGCACTTGCAGGAGACACTGCATACCTGTTCCACACAGGTATATAAAGGCAGGTCTCAGTCAAGTGTGGCACTCGAGAGCTGTGAAATAAAGGTGCAGGTCCAGAGTGACCTTGACTTCAGCATGTGCCTCGTGTAAGTCTGTACTCCAGGGTCAGGACTTTACATACTGCAGTACCCTTATCTACCCTTTCTGTTACTTCTTTAAAGAATCCAATAAGGTTGGTAAAGTATGACCTACTCTTTTGGAATCCATGCTGATTTTGCTTTATTATAATTTCAGTTTCTAGATCTTTGAGTAAGGATTCCATTATCTTTCCTACCACTGACATTAAGCTAATTGGTCTATAGTTCCCTGAACTTGTTCTATCTCCCTTTTTATATATAGGAATCACCTTAGCTGTCTGCCAGTCCTCTGGCACTGTTTCCTTTTCTAATGAATTTTATATGTGTAATAGTGCCTCTGTATCGCTTCCCTAACTTTTTTAATCTGCGCGGATGCAATCCATCCAGACCAGTGGTTTTATCCTCTCTAAGTTTGATTAGTTTATCAATTATCTTCCACCTTTCTATCTTCAATGTCTTTCTATCTAATGTCAGGTCCATCATGTTAGTTTAGCTGGTAAATACTGAGGCAAAGTAATTATTTAATATATCTGCCTATTCACTGTCATTATTTGTGAGTCTATCGTGTGTGGCCCTTTCCCTTTCCTGATTTTTCTTTTGTTATTTATGTGTCTGTAGAATACAACTATTTCTTTTTATATTCCTTGATAATTTAACTTTGACTTCCCAATTGTTTGTTTGATTTCTTATGAAGATAGGTTAAGTAGGTTGGGCCTATATTCATTTGAGTTCAAAAGAATGAGAGGTGATCTTATCGAAACATATAAGATAATGAGAGGGCTCAACAAGGTGGATGCAGAGAGGATATTTCCACTCATAGGGGAAACTAAAACTAGGGGCATTGTCTCAGAATAAGGGGCCACTCATTTAAAACTGAGATGAGAAGGAATTTTTTCTCTCAGAAGGTTGTAAATCTGTGGAATTCTATGCCCCAGAGAGCTGTGGACGCTGGTTCATTGAATATATTTAAGGTGGAGATAGACAGATTTTTGAGTGATAAGGGAATAAAGGATTATGGGGAACGGGCCGGGAAGTGGAGCTGAGTCCATGATCAGATCAGCCATGATCTTATTGAATGGTGGAGCAGGCTCGAGGGGCCAAATGACCTACTCCTGCTCCTATTTCTTATGTTCTTACCTAAATTTTTCATACTCCTTTTTTGTCACCCTCTCCTTTGAGAGATATATACACATACAGGGCTCAATTTTCCCCAAAGTATTTTTTTTGGCATACTTGAAGAGTTACGCCTGATTTTTGGGGACTGAAGTACGCCAAAAAAAATATTCTAAGTTTCCCCGTTGGATTTCTTCATTTTGGCCTGGCATAACCCGACCTTTAGTTTTGGGAGTGGAGCCTTGATCTGCGCCAAAAAGATTGGTCTGCCATGGTAACCAGGGACACAATGCAAGCTGAGGCTGCAAAGTGAAGCATACAGCCAGCTCCCAACACATTAAAAGAATTGAAAAACACATAGCAGCAACTTACCTCCAACCCTGCCCGAAGGGCTTGCCAGTCCCCGGCATTCTCGGTCCCCATTCTTCCGGTCTCTCTCTCTCTCTTTCTCTCTCACTCTCTCTCGTGTGTGAGTGAATTGGGGACCGACAATGGGACCAGACAGCCTCTCTTGTGTGTGTGAGTGAACCGGGGACCGAGAATGGGGTTGGAGGTAAGTTGCTGCTGTGTATTTTTCAATTCTTTTAGTGTATCCGGGTACCTGCTGCACCGATTTCCTTACCTGCGCCGATTTCATTAACTCTCCGCAAGGTTTTTCTGGAGAGGCCACATAAACTGGCCTAAGCAGAACTGGAGTAACTTTAGGCCAAACTTCCCTAAATGGCTAGAAGTGGCGTAGGTGGCTGGTTACGCCTCCTTTGGCTAAAAAAAAAACTGACCTAAAAAATCGTATCTAACTGAGTTACGCTGGTGCAAATTGATTGGGGAAACTGTAGTTTTTCAACTTAGGCCAAAAAGAGCAGCCTGCTCCAAAAAAATGCCACAAATCACAGGGGAAAATTGAGCCCCAGTAATGGAACTTTCACTCCTTGTGAATAGGTTATCTCCTCAAAGGTTTGTCTAGGGAATGGAATGTGGGGGAGGTAAAAGCAAAGGAAGGCATCGAGTAATGGAACAAAAGTCAAGAGAGGAAATAAAAATAGAACCACACTTAAATAGAACCAAATGGCCTACTCCTATTTCTTATGTTTCTTTTGTTCTTAATAACCTTGCCATACACAATTAGAAAGCAAATGATGCCATTTAAAAAAAAATACAGTGTGAACATGCAACATACAAAAACGTCAGACAGGGAAAGACCAACTGATTCACCTAAGCTATCCTAGACAGTTGTTATATCTTATGTATTGTGTCTCTACCTTCTACCCTTGACATGCCATGTGGTCTCTTGGAAGAAGAGAAAAACCAGATTGGGGGGAAAATATGAAAAATTCCTCTAGGCAATTGAAATATTCAGGAGCCCACATTGACCATGACTTTTATTAATTGGTACCGACCTTTTATATGATGTGATCTCTGCCTCAGCCAGGAACTGGTCCAGCTCTGTTGAGGACACACAGTGAATCAGTGCTCACCGCACAAGCCTGCAACCTGTTCCACGGGTCTACTATTCTCTGGGAAAAGAAGAACTGGCTAACATCAAATCTGCTTCTTCCCTTGCGTAATTAATAATCGGACCCCGGGTCCTCCCCAACCTATCAAATTGAAATAATTTGTTAATGTGCTTACAGTCTAGCCCCTTCATTATTTTAGAGATTTTAATCAAATCACCCCTGAGTTTACGCTTCTCTGACATATATAGACTCAGCTCATTAAGCCTATCTGGGTAGCTAACTGGAAATCATTCTCTGACCCTCCTCTGAATTTTTTGCAAGCCTCAATGTCACCCATCGTGTGAGGGGACCACAGTTGGACACAGTATTCTAAATGAGGCCTAACCAGGTCTTGTGCAAGGACAAAATGGTATGTGTCATTTAGTAATCGATAGTTCTGTGAATGCAGCCCAGTGCTATATTTGCTTTCACTCTAGCTTCTCTGCATTCATCGTGAATCTTTAGAGAGTGATGAACTATGATACTATGTTTGAACTATGTTTTTCCTTCTCCACAGGCTTCATTTCTGTTCCTTATAAGGCATAAGTGTGCTTAGTATTGGTCCTGCCTACATGCCTAACACTGCAATTCTCTAAGTCAGATAAAATTTGCAAAACGCAGGTCCATTCTCCCAATACATCCAAGATCCGCTTGACGTCGTTTAGTCTCTTTCACAGTCCTATTATTCACATGAATATTCATATCATATGCAAACTGGTGGATCGTTCCTCCAACATCTTCATCTGGGTCATTGATACAGATAGTGAAGAAAAATAGCTCAAACACCGATCCCTTTGGGACAGTGCAGATAATCAGGCTCCAAACAGGTAATAACTTTCTGTTTATGGGGATGCAGTGAATTCTTAATCCACTGTAGCAGCTTTCCATTAATATTGTGAGGTGTGGAAATTCTTTCTATTCTAATTATCCCTGATAACAGGGATTTACATATAAAATTATTTTAAGAAAAGATTATTATTTTAAAGCACTTGCTTTGCAATAACGATGGCTCAGGTTGCACGCACATTCTGCGGTACGTCTGCTGTTACTGTTACAGTGAGAGTGTTTCACTTTCCACGATGGGAATGCAGATCAGCGACAAACTGACCCACATACATTTCATTTGGGCTTTCAGTTGCCTAATAAATAATCCTACTCTCGGCTGTTTGTACCAAAAATGTCACTCTGTATCTGGGGCAAAATTTTCCGGCCTAATATATGAGGACTATCCACAGAGTTTTGGAAACTGCTGAAGTGGCTGAGTAGCTGTCTGCCAAGGCTTCTAGTTCCCGAATGTGTGGTAGTGCCCTCATCACACCAGAGCCATAGGAGGCTACACTTAAGTTAATATAGTACGAAGCATTTAATATTTAATAGATTGTTGCATTGTAAGGACTGGGTGATACATTGAGGTTTCTGTGTTCTTTCATGTCTTAAGATATTTGCTACTTTGATTTTGTTCCCTGAAACACAATCGTTAGAATCATTTAATTAACATGACTGTGCCAGCAACAGCATGGACTGGCTCTCGTGAACCACAGTATTACCTGAAAAGAAGTACCACCTTCTTCTTTCATATGGTAGTAGCAAAGCAAATCAAATGTTAATATCCAAGACAGATATCCAGGCCAAATCTTCCAGTGCAACAGTGTGGCTATCTTGTAGGCTGCCTGTGAATTTCCTCTGAGGGCAGCACTCAATGATGTGCTCCAGGGTC
Source organism: Pristiophorus japonicus (assembly GCF_044704955.1). Lineage (NCBI taxonomy): Eukaryota > Metazoa > Chordata > Chondrichthyes > Pristiophoridae > Pristiophorus > Pristiophorus japonicus. Next base: position 56,009,818 of record NC_091988.1, read on the forward strand.
TGATTAGGAGTTCCATAGTCACAAGATGGGGATGCTTTAATCTTCCACGTATGGAGAAGGTGGCAGCATCTACCATGACCGGTTCTGAGGCAGTTGATGGTTCTCCACTGTTTGCAAGGAAGGTTTGATCTTTCCTGTTGTACTGTGGGGTGCTCGAAAAGGAATCAATTCTGTATGTCACAGTTCTTCCAAGAGAAGTACCGATATAAATCGATGTAAATATTAATAAAGAATGGATTTTAAGAGGATGCTGATGCCATGGTAATATTTTCTGGCTGCACACTTTATCACATTGTAGAGCAAATGGTGTTGTGATCGTAAAGCAATGATGTCGTGATCAATATTCCCGCTAAGCTGTGTGGCCGTGCAGTGGGCTGGAGGTCCCCCGCAGGCCGCTCACCGGCGTCCACATGGAAGAAACCGCGCAGGCGCAAACATTCGAATAGGTTGCACGAAAAAAAATTCGAGGGAACGTTGGTCATGATGCCAGCAATCACATCTGCTATTGTGGAGTTTTCTTATATATCAATCAGGATTAAAAAGTCGAAAAACAACACTACTTTTTGATCCTTTGATGTTGGTTCTTCCTGTCACCATGAAACAGAACTCCCCAATCATTGGATTGTTCCTCCACAGCTTGGAAATATGAGCTAAGATGACTCCTTATATATCTCCCTCCATTTGGCCGACCATTGACAGCCATGCCTTCAGCTGCCTAGACCCCATGTTCTAGAATTCTATCCCTAAACCCTTCCACCCCTCCACCCCTCCACCTTCCTCTCTTCCTTTAAGACCCACCTTAAATTCCACTTCTTTGACCAGGCTATTGGTCCTTGGTTTTTTAGTCCTCGTTTTTTTTTCCCTCTGGCATCTGTGAAGCATTTTGGGATGTTTTTCTATTAAAGGTGATACATAAATGCAGGATGTTGCCATTCACCATTGTGAGGCAGGGTAGTTTTATTTACTAATGATGCATTATTATAATAATACTCCTGCTCAAAGTGTAAGGAACCCCAGCTTTAGATGCTTGCCCTGACCCAGACGTCTGCTGCAGCATGAATATCCCCATTGACCAACACAAGTTTACAGAGAGGTTTTATTTCTCCAGTGAATTCACCTTCTCAACAGATTCCCCAAGATGGAAACAACAGCAATTGAAGGAAAATGAGGGAAGGGTATCTAAAAACTTGGTTTTTAAAGTGTGCATGCTGGCTTTAGGAATGTTTTGTGGGAATTAGAGGAATATTGCAACACTTAAACTATGCAACATATGAAGCTGCCTCTAACAGGGCACAGATGAAACTTATTATAAGTCATTGGGGGGGAAATTGCCCTCTGCCCCATTTCGGGCAGATAATTACTGTGAATAGGCAATTGAATGAGAGTTAATCTTGAAGTGGGAAGACTCGAGAGATATGGGGAAGGCTAGCGCAAGGAGGGAAATTCCTGGATTATGGTAATGTCAATGGCAGGAGAGGGTTATGATTCTGGAGGACAATGTTCATGTTTTTTTGTGAATGTGACAGTTGGCCGGCGTCAATTTTCAGTGGTAAAGAAAGAAAGAATTGCATTCATTTAGCACCTTTCACTACCTCAGGCCATCTCAAAGCGATTGACAGCCATGAAGTATTGATGTTTAGTCATTGTTGTAATGTAGAAATGAAGCAGCCAGTTTACACATGGCAAGGTCTGAACCCACAACCTTGACTTTGAGGCACAAGTGCAGAAAAGCAATGGAGCGGATAGTATTTACTTTTGTGAGATGTGGGGGTTCCCACGGAAAGGGGGGATAGTAGCAAGTTGGGTAGTTAACAAAAACTGAAATGGCACTGGAGATCTAGGATGGATAGAAATACCGGCATAGGAGGTCGCAGGTCGACAGCAGAAGGACTAAGATCAGAACTGTGCAGAGTCCAACTGGAGGAGGTCTAAGAGTGGGGGGTGGTCCACTTCTGGTGCGGATAAAGTCTCAAAGAGTAGCCAAGCAGAGTGAAAGAATGCAGGTCAAGCACAGAAAGGCCTTAGGACTGAACCGGGAGAAAGACAGATAGCTGCATTTAAATTTTAATAAATAATACGTTTAAAATAACATTTTAAACGTAACTGCAATTTACAGTTGGCATCCTGGTTTACCAGCACCTGCATAGGAGTTGGGAGGTGCAAATGGTCCACAACAGCACCACCTAATGTTGGGAGGACTGAAAGGTAAGCATAATGTTATGTATGGGTAATATAGAAGCAGGCATTACTAATGAGTAAGAAAACGTAACAGAGGTGTAAGATGAGTGTAACAAAAATCATCACACAGGAAGCAAAAATGGCAACATGAAGTGTCTGCTTTATGCAAGACGTTTAATATATTATAGATGATATATACATTGCTTTAAGAAATATAACTATATTAGATAATAACAAGCTATTTTATAGAGCTTTCCTATAAAAGCCACCCCCTCCACATGACTGCTGTTTGCACTATCTAAAAGATGCACTGCAGCAACTCGCCGAGGCTTTTGCCAAAGCATCTCCTAAAGTCACGTCCTCCACTACCTAGAAGGACAAAGAAAGCAGGTGCATAGGAACACCACCTTCTGAGATCCCCTCCAAGTCACGTACATATCCTGACTTGGACCTCTATCACCGTTTCTTTATCAGTCACTGGGTCAAAATCTCTAACAGTACTGTTGGAGAACCTTCACCTCACCAACTGTAGTGGTTCAAGCAGACCCACCACCACCTCCTCAAGGCATCTGGTGATGGGCAATAATGCTGCCTAGCCAGCCAAGAATGAATAGGTTAAAAAGTCCTGTGTCTATTAATCCTAGTATATGCGTCTAGTCTTTGACCTCTGGAAGAGGTTACTTCTGTTCTGGTTTTCAATGGGGTTATCAATAAATTAGAAGCTGACCAGATTGTGTAACGTTTTCTGCTTCATCTGCAGGAAGATGAGTTCTTGCGCCATTTGTCCCAAGAAGAGACAGAATGCCTCAGTTTTTTGATTGAAACCATTGACTCATTAGAGGTGGAATTGGAGGAAGATGATGAAGAAGGGATGACAAAGGGAGAAAGCAACATTAGTGATGGGTTTTATGAGTTTCTAGGAATGGTATGCAACACTCGACAAACAGACGATACAGTGAGCCCAGGTGAGTTCTCGTTGCACAATGAATCACAGATATCAATGTGGTTTTGGCCACATATGCTCAGTTTGTTCTGAAAAAAGGTGTCTGCAACATTTGTAGCCATCCTTAATTCTCCTACTGGCTGATGTTAAATAATAAATCTTGTCATCCAGGTCACTTCTAAAGAATCATTCTTTCCTTCAGGGCTTTCTTTTAACAAAACAATCCTGCCTCCAGGATTGTCTTTTAAAAAGGAAATTTCATGATTAGGATGATCATTTTGTTGAGTCCAAAACTTGACAAGGTGAAGTTTGGGAAAGGCAGGGACTTAAAATGATTGGTGCATACTGCATATACCTTTTCAGCTGCAACTAAAAAATCCAATTTCTTAGGTTGTCTGCATTAAGCCAAACTTGATCAGTGATTTAAAGATCGGTACCTGAAAAATGTTCCCATAAAGGAATGGTGTGTTTATTTGTAACACCTAAATCTCAGATTAGGTCCCCTTGATCACATGACTAATTACTGATTGGTCCCCTTGGAGGATAAGACACACCCAGCAATTTCTCTGAAATGTGTAATTAGAACCGCACTGCCTATGTAATCAGCAACTTTGCAAAGTATAATTCGAGCCATTCTTACTGCCGACTCGCGACAGGGTGGAGCTCACTTGGAACAGACAGGGCATTGTGGTAGTGGAACATTTACATCTTCTAAGTAATAATAATTGCTGAGGGCTGACTTCCATCAGGCACTGGCACTACCTTAACGCAGGAAGTCGGGCCGCGCAGTGTGAGGGTTACTGTGCGTGTGTGCTGAAAATCAGCAGTCTTTCTGTCAGAGGTGCCTCAAAGCAGTGGCTGGTGCAGCTGCGTTTCCATGCACCCGCTCTCAGATTGCCCCTGTCACATGTTTCCTGATGCTCCTCCATTGGTTGAAGGCATGTTAGCAGGTAGGATAGGTGCTGTAACATGTCATTAAACATACTGCAATGTTGTTTAGGCCAGAAAATCAGACAAGAATTGGATATGTACACAAAAAAATCAAGACTTTTCCTGCCTAGTCTATATTTTGTTTGAAAACATTTTCACCTGTTCTATTCAGCTGAAAACAGGAAAGCGGACTACCTACAAACCCATATCTCCCCATATTCCCAAGTAAAATGCGGGAAGAAGTTTGCATGGCATTAGAAATTGAATCTGCATCTGCTGCAAATCAAATGTAACTGAATGACAATCACACAGACTTTCAGCTCACATTTCAGGGCTGTATTTATTTGTCTCTCATTTTTTGCAATTCTGTTAGGCTCATTAGGCTGGATTTTCTGGTCCTATCTGTTTCTATTTTCGCCCCAGAGGGGCAGCAATGAGCTTCCAGCACCCCCTGGGGTCCCCACTTCCACCCCGCGGCTGCCAACTCCTCCTCAAAGCGTGCACTACCGATCTCCTGCACTTCCATCTAAATTCACCTGGAAAAAGCTTCATTCCGCCGTGGAATGCCCCCGAAAGCTTTTTCTGATGATGCACTGTGTTTTCAGTGTGTGCGGCATCGCATCGAGGCACTCATTCAAGGGGAGGGCGCACTGCCGCAGCTGCCATGTTTTTTGTTGTCGGACGACTGCCAGGTCCGGCCAACAATTATGCCCCCGGGTGCGGCTGGGCTGCCACCAGGCAGCCTGGCACCCCCTCTTCGGTACCAGGCCGCTGGCCCGGCCAAAACCCTCCCTGATGGCCCAGTGGACCAAAGTTTTAAAATGGCAAAGGCTCTCCCCTTTAGGTGAAGGGGAGAAATGTGGGGACGCACACGCGTCGTGACGTCATCGGCGCCAGGCTGATGACTGACAGCGGTGGAGACTCCGCCCCGCCGCACTTCCATCCCCATTATGACCAGCTGCCGGTCCACTCCAAAACAATTGCCAAAGAGCTGAATTTCAGGCAGAAGGCCACCTCATCCACAGCGGTGGAAAAAACACTTCAACAGCAGTAGATGTGACCCATTTCGGGCAGACCTGAATTTCTACCAAGAAGTCTTACTACAATTATACAAGACATTGGTGAGGCCACATCTGGAGTACTGTGTACAGTCCTGGTCTCCTTACCCAAGGAAAGACATACCTGCCATAGAGGGAATGCAACAAAGGTTCACTAGACTGGTGCCTGGGATAAAAGGATTTGAGGAGAGATTGAGTAGACAAGGCCAATAATCCCTCGAGTTTAAATCTAATTGAAACATATAAACTTCTTAAGGGGCTTGACAGGTTTAATGCTGAGAAAATGTTTCCCCTGGCTGGAGAATCTAGAACATGAGGTCACAGTCTCAGAACAAGTGATCGGCCATTTAGGACTGAGATGAGGAGAAATTTCTTCATTCAAAGGGTTGTGAATCTTTGAGCATCCACAGCTCTCTGGGGTAGAGAATTTCAATCGTTGAGTATATTCATTTTTGTGAACTAAGGGATTTGGGAATAGTGTGGTAAGATAGATTTGAGGTAGAAGATCAGCCATGATTTTGTTGAATGGCGGAGCAGGCTTGAAGGCCTAAATGGCCTACTCCAGCTCCTGTTTCTTATGTTTTTATTGACCAAATATGGATATTATTATACATACTGGAAACAACTAGGATCATTTTGCTAATATAGGAACAGGAGGAGGGCTTTTAGCCCCTCGAGTCTGTTCTGCCATTTAGTGAGATCATGGCTGATCTGCGACCTAACTCCATATACCCGCATTTGCCCCATATCCCTTAATACCTTTGGTTAACAAAAATCTTTCATTCTCAAATTTAAAATTAACAATTGATTTCGCATCAATAGCCGTTTGTGGAATAGAGTTCCAAACTTCTAGCATCCTTTGTGTGTAGAACTGTTTACTTATTTCAATCCTGAAAGGTCTGGCTCTAATTTTTAGACTATGGCACCTAGTCCTAGACTCCCTAACTAGCGGAAATAGTTTTCTCTATCTATCCTTTCAGTTCCCCTTAATATCTTGAAAACTTTGATTAAAGTACCCCTTAACCATCTAAATTTCATGGAATACAACCCTAGTTTGTGTATTCTCTTCTCATAATTTAACTCTTAGAGTCTGGGTATCATTCTGGTAATTCTACGCTGCACTCCCACCCAAGTCTATATCGGGCTGGATTTTTGCACTTCGGGTTTCGCCCGGGAGCAGCGTGAAATGAGGCAGTGAAGTCTCCTGCACCCCATCGGGAGCTTCGGGTAAGGTTTTGTGCCGGCGCTGAGCAGCACCGCCGGGAGAGCCGTGTCAGGTGTGCAACGCCGGTGTGCGACACCAGTGTGAGTTTTGACTTGCACCCCACCCGTACGTCCCGATTTGGCCCTGTGATGACCGCCAGGGAAACCAGAGCAGTCCAGCTATGCCGGCGGTTGTGAGGTAAGTAAAGTGCAGACAAGGAAAGTGCGAGCGTTCTCTTAACTTTTTTAGTGATTTGTGTTGTGGTGGCGTGGGCAATGTTTTGGGATTTTTTTTTTTTGTTTTCCCCCCAAGGTCTCTCTCGGAGCGCTCTCAGCTCGGCACTTTATGGTGAGGTTGCCATTTTTGCACCGCAAAAGTAGTACAATGCCTCCCTTTGCGCTGCCCACAGTGGCGCAGGGCCCAGATGGCAAAACTTTCTTACAAGAGCACACTCTATTCCCGGCCGGTAACTTTACCGCCCCACCTCCGTTTTCACCTCGAAAACGGCAAAACTGAAAATCCAGTCCAATATATCCTTCCGAAGGTGTGGTGCCCAGAACTGCTCACAGTACTCCAGGTGTGGTCTAACCAGGGCTATATATAGCTCTGGTATTCTAATCCATTGGATATAAAGGCTAGCATTATAGTCGCCTTTTTAAATTATTTTCTGCCCCTGTCCATGACATTTTTAACGATCTATGTAAATTAACCCCCAATTCCTTTTGAACCTCAACTGTTTAGTTTTTCACCATTTAGAAAGTACTCTCTTCTATCCTTTATAGGTCCAACGTGGATGACCTCACATTTGACTGCATTGCAATCCATTTGTCTCAATTTTGCCCATTCATTTACTCTATTAATATCTCTTTGCAATTTTATGCTTCCATCTACATGCTTGCAATGCGCCTTTTTTTGTGTTACAGCAAACTTGGATATGTGGCTTTCTATCCCATCATCTAAGTTATTAATAAGTACAGTGAATAGTTAAGGCCCCAACACAGATCCCTGCGGGACACCATTAGTCACATCCTGCCAATTAGAGCACCTTCCCATTATCCTGACTCTCGGTCTTCTGCCGCTCAGCCAATTTCCTAACCAGGTCAATAATTTGCCTTCAATTCATGACCTCCAACATTAGAAAACAGTCTCTTATTCGGGTCTTTATCAAATACCTTCTGGAAGTCCATATAAATAACATCCATACACATTCCTCTGTCCACCTCTTCAAAAACTGTTATCGGTTTCATCAGGCATAACCTACCCTTTACAAATCCATGCTGACTCTCTCTGATCAGCTGAAAAATGTCAAGGTGTTCAGTCACCCAATCCTTAATTATCGATGCTAGTAATTTTCCCGACAACAGATGTTAGGCTAACTGGTCTATAATTCCACAGTTTCCCTCACTCACCTTTCTTAAATAGCAGAGTGACGTGAGCAATTTTCCAAACTGAAGGAACAGTTCCCTAATCAAGAGAAATTTGGAAGATTATAGTTAGGGCATCTGCAATTTTCTCACCTACTTCCTTTAAAACTCTGGGATGGAAATCATCTTGTCCTGGGGATCTGTCACTCTTTAGTGCCATTATTACTGTTATTTTGCTTATGTTCATATTCTTTGTATATTTAAGGTAGTCCTGATGTTTATATTTTTCAATATTTTTATATGATGCAGGTAGCAGTGACAATATTGAGATTATTGGAAGTGTGGATACAATTACCAGTAGCCCAGCTGCTGAAATGATCAATAAAAGAGGTATGGAGTCAGTTCCTGGGCTTGATACAACACCCAACCAAAGAGCAGCATCAGAAGAGGGCAAGGAAGAGAAGGAGCCAATGAAACATCAAGGATCTGAAACTACGATAGCATTGGAATCCAATACCTCAAACCAGTCCAGCTCACCTGATGACCAAAGCTCCTCCAGAACACTCACTTTGCTCCCTGCTCATGCTAAAAAGTTTGACACCATCCTGAGGTCAGGGGTCAGCGTGCAGGAGCTCCGCGCTCAGGTTCTCGCCCGCTTTAGCGGGTCTGGCCAGAAGAAGCCAAGCAGTCAGGTGGAGGGGTTGGCAGCCCAATCCAACTCACTCCGATTGCTTGGAGGGCCTGAGCAGAAGGCAGCAAGGCAAGATGCCCTCCAGAGACTCGGACTGTGGAAGTTTACTGGAGGCCTGCCTAACAGCAACAACTCCCCCTCCTCTCAACCACTTGCAACAGAGGGAGCTCAACAGTCAAAATCTCCACAATCACCAGCAGAAAAGGCTCACGAAGAAGCGTTGAAGAAACTGGGTCTCTTAAACCTATAATGTTGAAAAATTATAACAGAAATCTACTCCAATGAGAACTATAAATAACTGTTCATATATATTTTTTTTTAATCCCATGGTTGGGTGGCCATTGGTTCCCTAGGGTTAGTTGTCAGTTGGCCCTGTCAGTGCGGTTGCCCTGCCCCCAACAAGGCCAATAAAACGTGTCAAGTGTGCAGCCTTTCAGTATATTCGGAGAGGCTTGTTAATGAAGCAGCGCTCTATAAATGCACATGTTTCCCTATTACTGCAGTTAGGCATTAATAATTCACTGAGTTATTCCTAAAATACTCTATGACAGCAAAGAAGAAAATTTGATCAACAAAGCACATTTAGCAAGGACATCAGATTGAACCCATACCTTCTGAATGGAAATGGGAGTCTGAACCCCTGTCTCGAAATTTAAAAAAGGAGAAACTGCTCATTGACTTCTTGCAGCAATAAATCAAGTCTGGGATCAGACCGTGAGCGGAATTGTGGGTGTAAACCCACGTCCTGGCACTGCATTGCGCAGGTTGTAGAATGCGCACACTGCAGCATTATGTTCCTTCCCTCTGGCAAATTGAAATTACATGGAGCTCGTATGTCAAATGATCAAATATTTGCTACATTTCCATTCATCACGGTGTCTTTAGGATCCTGCATCTATTTATTGTTTTATAGATCATTCTCTTATTTATGTAACTCACTCTTCTATATCACGTGTTGTATATACTAATGTATAGGTGTGCATATGTGTTAATAATCAGTAGCACTTGGAATAAATAAACATGTATTTCAAATCACAATTCTTGTTCTGTCCAACATGTTCTCGCCGGGGCCTGAAGGAGCAAGAAAGAAAGAACTTATATTTGTATTTATTTGTTTGGCTTCAATGGAGAAAATATCAAGCGGGTTGTAGCACGGACTGTCGATTCGCTATTGTCCAAGATCAAATTCAGGCTTACATTTCTTGTAGCTCCTAAATTAGAAATTCCAGAAACAACTTCAATCTTTATTTTCTGCTCCTGCATTTCCCCATCTGCTTTTTCTATAACATTTGTTCATCCATTCAAATCATATTTCTAAATTACTGAAAATATTAGGTGCTGATGAAGGATTTAGATACCAAAGTCTATCTTTGTCTCTCAGATGCCGACTGATCCTACTGTACTATTCCAGCATTTTCTGTTTTTCTTTCACATTTTCAGAAATGGCAGTTTTTCTACCACAAAATATTTTTGCACTTGCATCAAATCCATAAGAGTATTTATTTATGACTAGAAGTGATGTTTTTCCAATGATTTATCTTCCCTTTGTGCTCCATTTCCTGATCCGTAATTGTTGAGTTTTGCTGTAAGATGCTGATGCTGTTGGACTAAAATTGCAGGTTCTGATCAGTTCTCTCTCTTTTTTGATTATGCCTCTGTGAAGCACTTTGTAACATTTTTCTACATTAAAGACCCCAATTTTAACTCCAGGTGGATTCCCCCCTCAGGGCCTGAGTTAAAATTACAGGCAGGTCTCAATGATGTCATCGAGCGGCAACATGCATATGTAATGAAGGACCCTGTTGACTCCAGGCTCGTGTCCTTACTGCCTGCTCAGGAGAGCAGGTTAAAATTGTAGATGTTGCAATCCTGGTGCCTTTCAGACAGGTAAGATCGGATAGGGTTAAAATTGCAATTTTTCCAAATTATTCTTGTTAATATGAAAGAAAAAATTAGAACACAAGCTTTTCCAGTTCATGCATTAGTTCTTGCTCAGTTTGAGTATGTTTTCTATATCAAGCAGGGGGCCAAAAATTCCTGTCTTCTCTAATTTTAGCAACAAAGTACTTGCATTTGTTTGGCTAAAATCAATGATGGCAGTGGTCCTAATTTTAAGAACATAACATAAGAATTAGGAGCAGGAGTAGGCCATACGGCCCCTCAAGTCTGTTCCTCCATTCAATAAGATCACGGCTGATCTTCGACCTCAACACTTTCCCACCCGATCCCCATTTCCCTTGATTCCCCTAGAGTCAAAAAATCTATCTATCTCAGCCTTGAATATACTCAACGACTCAGCATCCACAGCCCTTTCAGGTAGAGAATTCCAAAGATTCACAAGCCTCAGAGTGAAAAAATTCCTTCTCATCTCAGTCTTAAATGGCCAACTCCTTATCCTGAGACTATGCCCCCTAGATGTTCCAGCCAGGGGAAACAACCTCTCAGTATCCACCCTGTCAATCCCCCTCAGAAACTTCAATGAGATCACCTCTCAATCTTTTAAACTCCAGAGCGTATAGGCCCTATTTACTCAATCTATGTTCAGGGTCAGCCCTTTCACCCCAGGGATTAATCTAGAGAACCTTCGTTGCACCATTTAAAATTCCATACCTTGTTATGCTGAACCTTTATAAATCACTGGTTAGGCCTCAGCTGGAGTATTGTGTCTAATTTTAGGCACCACACTTTAATAAGGATGTTAAGGCCTTGGAGGGGGTGAGGAGGAGATTTAACAGAATGATATCAGAGATGAGGGACTTCAGTTAAGTTGGGAGACTAGAGAAGCTAGGATTGTTCTCCTTAGAGCAGAGACTATTAAGAGGAGATTTAATTCAGGTGTTCAAAAGTATGATGGGTTTTGATAGAGGGAATATTTTCAGGGAAATAGTGGGTGAGTGGGACTAATTGGATAGATCGTTCAAAGAGCTAGTACAGGCATGATGGGCCAAATGGCCTACTTCTGTGCTGTCAGATTACATGATTGTTCTCTGCTCCCTCCCAACTATGTTCCACTCTCCAGCCCTTTGCTGTGCTCTATCCCTTTGCTTCAATATGTTTTGCTTCCTTGGTCCATTACTACAGTACTCCACTCCCCCGACCTCTTCCACCATCGCAATCACAATGTGTTCCACTCCTCTTTTGCTCCAATCCTAGCAGCACCCTGGTTTGGAATGAGATCATGCTCTGCAGCACAACCCACTTCAGATCCCAAACTACCCATGGGTAATGACATGGGAAATCAGCTGGAATAAATGAAAAATTGTTATCTGGTCAATCAATGTCTCACGGTTATAGCTTTATGCCTATACAGATTCTGTTAAGAATAGTGTAGAAACTTTGAGCCACCATAGACAAAACAGCAACATGAAAAAAACAGAGTTTTATTAAGAATTCATACTTCAAATGTGCCTTCACTGTGGGACTCAGTAGCGGAGTGGAAATTGGAAACTATGAAGTCACAGTCATTCTAGCAGAGAAGAGAAGGTTTCATAGATTGGGCTAGTCTTCAGATGCACACAGGAATAAGGAAGCTACCTGTATGCATTGTTCAAGATCAGATCAGCCATGATCTTAATGAATGGCGGAGCAGGCTCAAGGGGCCAAACGGCCAACTCCTGCTCCTATTTCCTATGTCCTTATGTTCATGAAGGCATAAATGGAGCCTATCTTACCATGCCACTGGATAATATATAAACCACAGACATTCATTGTATCCACACCATTCATACAAAGCAATTTACCTTAAATTAGTGATAATAGAGCCGATATATAGACAGTGAAAGAGAGTGGAAGGGATTAAATAAAGGGTGTCCAAAGTGTAAAATATAGACATCAAAAATTATGAATATTAGTTAGACTTTATCCAAAAAAAAATCAGAATTGAATATCAAGCATATTTTATCTTGAATTATTAGAAGGGAATTCACAACAATTCCCAGCTCATCCCATGTCATCTTTTCGCCTTTCGCTTCCTCTTTTGTCTGTCATTGTCTCCTTTTATTCTTTCTTCTAGTTCACCTTCTTTGCTTCATCTGTCTTTCATTTTTCTTGCCTGTCTTAATTTCCTTTATTTTAAACACAGACACGCACCCGCAGCTTTCTTTCCTATTTTCTTGTTGTATTAATGTTATTTCTCCTGTATTTTTTAAATAAAAGACATTGTAGCAGTTGAAAAAGCAAACTGCTCTTTAGCTTGCTGGTGGGAGGTGGCTCCTGTGTATTCTGCTAATGGTGACAATAACACTGATTGTAATTCTTTTACTGGCACATTTCCTATTTAATCACTGAATCATCCTCCCATTACTCAGCAAGGACTGGCCCTTACCATCTGCCAAGGGAAGGGAGGTTGGGGGCCGGGGGGGGGGCGGAATTGGAGGTGGGGGTGAGCGGCGGGATATTGCTGATACAGTGAAGGTTGCTGCCATGATTGAAACTGGCATAGAGAATAAAAGGAGATGAAGGTTAACTCTTACTATGCTGGATCTAAGGGAGAGGTCTCTTTATTTAAAGAGTTAGTGCAGTTCGATATTTATAAACTCATAACCAGTTTAGATCAGGGTTTCTCGAAACTGTGGCTATTTGCAAGTTGTTGTTCTAGATCTTCCTCTTTAATCGTTCAGTGAACAATTTGGTCTAAATAAATATGATACAAAACACTACAAAAACATAAATTTTATGCAGTAAAGATTGGAATCTCTCTTCCTCTCGTGTGGCCGCCAACCAGTTCTTAACACTCCATGGTCCTTTTTGCATTAATAACCCAATGTCCTATGCTGCCATATCATGCTCAGACTTTTCACCCCATTTTACTGCCTTTTTGCATTGCGCTTTATTGACTACTCGAGAGGGCACGTAAGTGATCTGCTCCCAGGCTTCTACTAATGGCACTCTTCAGCCAGCTGCTGGGAGCTGTGCGAGGGCAGCTCAGTGAGACTCCTCTTCAATATTCCTTTCCTTTGTTTGGTGCCACTTTGTGATACAGAATAGAAAGATTTTGCATTTATACAGCGCCTTACATGACCTCAGGACGTCGCAACGCGCTTCACAGACAACGAAGTACTTTTGGAGTGTAGTCACTGTTGTAATGTAGGAAATGCAGCAGCCAATTTGCGCACAAGCAAGCTCCCACAAACAGCAATGTGATAATGACCAGATAATTTGTTTTTTGTTATGTTGATTGGGGGGATAAATATTGGCCAGCACACTGGGGATAACTCCCCTGCACTTCTTCGAGATAGTGCCATGGGATCTTTTACATCCACTTGAGAGAGCAGACGGGGCCTCGGTTTAATGGCACTGACAATGCAGCATTCCCTCAGCACGGCCCTGGAGTGTCAGCCATCAATGCAGAATTCCAGCAATGTTGCCATTTCATTGTGTTCAATTTTGACTTTTGGCCAACTCGCGCAATTATGATGCACGAGCCTCACTTAAATCAGGCCAGCGAGCTGCAGGGCACCAAACGGGCGACCTGATGCAGATCGTGCTGACCAATAGCAAGCTGCCCCGGCTACCATCTAGGTAAATACAGGGAGCAGGTGGCGATCGCGGAAGGGAGGTGAGAGGTGGCCTAGATTATTTTGTGCGGCCTAGAGGAGCACTCCTGCTCCTCCAGGCTGCACAAAAATAATTTTGTACTTACCTTTGCTGGACCTCTTCCGCTTTATTGCCTGTGGAAATGATCAGAGCATGCAGGGAGACCGCTCCGACTATTTCCAGCCTGAAATGGCAATGAGGGACCGAGCGCCCTGATTGGCTTATTGAAATGGGGCTCCCACCTGAAACGGGTGCCCAGTGGTAAGCCCCGCACGTTGTGTTATTCTCACATTTTCGCCTTGAAATCTTTCCACATCGTACACCACTCCCAGCTGAGAGTACGTGGGCTTCTCCATTATCAGCCTCCAGGAGACGAGCAAGAGTGGCTGCAGACATCTTTCATCTCTCATCATGCATAAAGAACTAGTCTTTGCTCAGCACTGCGCCACAATAGTACTCATCACGTGGAGAAGTGCGAGCCTAAACATGTCTCCTGAAGCTCCATGTTACGCTGTGTTAAAGCACCAACATATTCCACTTTTATCATTATTACTAACACGTGGTGTTGTGCCACTTAAGATCAGATATAGCGGGGGAGGCCCCAAGTGGCGATTAAGGGAATTACACAGGAAACCAGCACAGAGTCACCCCCTAGCTGTGGTCACATACATTGCCAGTCACAGAGCAGTTGGTTTCTTGCAAATTCTTTTAATCAGAAATAGTTTACTGCAAGGAACCAGATTGTGTGTGTGGCATGAGGGGTGGGGGGAAGGGAGCAGAACAGCAACATAATTTTAACAGATGTGTGCATTTCTCAAAAATAAGGTTCAAATTTCAATCGCAGTTCATCTCCGCCAACCAATTATGTCAAAATGGTTTTAAAGTTGTTGCACACTTGGTAAGTAAGGATTATTAATTCATCTAAATTTATATTTGCTTGATAAATTTTACATTTCAAAGCTGAAAATAGGGATCGTAAAAAAAGAAAATCCACCATAGGGAAAGAGCGGGATAATGAGGATGGGAGAGAGCAGCAACAGGCCATTTAGAGGATTAGAAGTGGTAGGGAAATAGGAAACGCAATGGTGCTGGTTCAAAGATGGAGACAGAAACACGCTGATATTACAGGAAAGACCCACCCCTCTGCCTTTTGTCTAGCCCAAGCCAGAAAGTTACTTCCCCTACCAGTAAAATGGAATTTTCCAGCACTGTTCCCTGCTGATTTCTGAAAATCTAGTGTGGATGTTGCTGGAACACTTTGAAGTAAAGCAAGTACATAAATATGTGATGAATATGATAAGTAGAAGCATTCTTGTAAGCTCACTTCATATTCAGTATAGTTAATGGATATGTAGGAGTGGTTACAAGCAGTAATATAATCACAAGCTTATGATCATTTACATGTAGAACTAAAAAAAAGAGCAGTTGACTTGAATTGTTCCGGACAGCTTCATCTTCCTCCACATCTTTATCTAATCTCTCTCTCTCCTTTCTCTAAAATTTCACTTTATTTCTTTCTCTCTCTCTTTCACAAACGCCTGCCTTTGTGACTAAAAAAAAAACTTTTCCAAGGGTACTATTTTAATTCGGAATTATCTATGATTTTTCATAATTTAAAAAAAACATTTCAACTCAACAGGATAAGCCATTTGTCCCTCTCCTGCCCTCCAATATTCCCTCCAGTGTCCCGCCCCGGTCCCCCACCTGCTTCATCACTTCAAGATGTTCCTCCTGCCTTGTGTTTCCTGTATCTCTGAGATCCTTCCCCAAATGTTCAAGATTCTTCTCTCCCCGCACTACACTTTTCGTGTCTGTCCTAATCCATGTGTCTCCTCTCCATCATTTACATGTCTCATAGATTCTTTTCCCTAGCCCTCGCTGTGTCCCTGAGGCACCTTTTTGCCCGTTCTATCTCTCTGAGATATGACCTTTCCTGTTCATGTCCAGGAGGTTTCCTTTCACCAACATAGCCTTTTAGTGCCTCGGAGGTAACCCTCCCCTTGCATAGCTTTAAACTGACCCTATCCGTCCATCTCCAATCATCTTAACATATCATTTTCAAATGCTCTTAACAATACTTACCTAAAATGCTCCCACTTCAAAATCTACCAGGTTGTTCCCTAATTTAATAGTGTTATCTTTCTAAATGTAATTTCAATATTTGGAATAATAAGACTAGATGGGAATCTCAAAGTAATTAAACCATAATTGAACAACACAAGAATAAACCTGCTCTGTACACCTGGTGAGTAAATTGTGTATCTTTAGTCTAAGGTGACATCTGTCTTTCCATTTTATAAATTACTGGGCTTTTATTATAAAAAGATTCATAATTTCTATATTTGAATGAATTGTACCCAGGATTTACAGTAAGGACTATAGGAATGGTTGTACAGCTTGAGCGTCCAAATTCCGGAGTTCCGGAATCCAGAATGTTCCGGAATGTTCCGGAATCCAGACTTGGGGACGATTGGTGGCAGGGTCGTCCGGAGTTCCGGAATCCGGACACCCTGTCAAACTGTTTCCGCCAGCAGCCGGGCCCACTGAAAAGTCAAAAAATGAAATCCAACTACCGTACAGTGACAAAAATTGCAAGAATAAAAACGCCAATCCTACCTGCTCCAGGCCAGGTCTTCACAGTCACCGCACCGCTGCTCCTGGGTCTGCAGAAACTCTGCACAGCGCACAAGTCCCTTCGGCCAGAATCAAACTCTGCACAGCACACTGCAGTTCCCCAAAGCAGCAACCACACGATCGGATCGCCACGCCCCATGACTCCGAGAGGTGATGACCCGACCTCACCCAAGCTGACCCGACATCACCCGACCAGATTGCGATTTTAAACTTGCACACCTGTGCATGTATCTGTAATAAAAAATACTGCTTGCACCTGTACTGTAAAAGCACTTTTAAATTCAGCATTTTAAAAAAAATTAGTGGCATTAAACATGACAGGGCTACCCCAGCTGACCCATCTACACCTCATGCTGAGACCCTTCCTGACCCACCTACATCCCATGATCAGACCCCACCCAACGTGACTCTAATGCTGCGGTGTTTTTCCCGATTTAAAGATCTGCACAAGTATAGATTGTGAATTTGTGTTGCCATTGCAAACATGTCAAAAAGGCCAACAGATACCCCAATGGTTCAGATAAAGGAAAGAGGAAGCATAGTTCACTTTCAATTGCCAAGAAAGTTGAGTTACTTCAGAGATTAGATAGAGATGCTTCAGTGAGAAGATTGAGTGAGGTGTATGGTGTTGGACTCTCCACCATCTATGATATTAAAAAACAGAAAGAACAGCTCATGAAATTTTATGCGGAAAGTGATGTTCATAAGGAAATGAGTAAGAGAAAAAGTATGCATAAGCCGAAATGCAATGATTTGGATCGAGCAGTGATGGAATAGTGACAACAGAGGCAAAGTGAAAAGGTTCCTTTGTCTGGCCCAATGGTGGTGCAACAAGCTAAAATACTCCATGCACAACTGGGGATTGAAACTCCATGCTGTGGTATATGTAGCACACAAATCACTGACTCCACACGGCCTGGTGTAAATCTAACTGCTGTGACCTTCGTCCTTTATTGTTCAGCTCCAGAGTGCCTCTCAGGTATGGTGGTCAGCCTTACATAGTGCCTGTTCTAGGTACTGCCAGGTTTCCCACCACAGCCCCCTCTGTGGTGTGGCATAGTGCTTACATTACATTTAAGGTACCAGGACGATACACACATCATTACATAACATCACCTTTCCCCCCGCCCCCCCCCCCCAGGACGCAGGACGACGATACATACATCAATATATAACATCACACTTGTCCAACGGAAGGCAGGTAGGCATAGACAGTGCATTAGTATGGTACATATTATCTGGTACATTAACTAGTTATTGACTGGAAACGGATCCCTGACTTCCTTGTTAGCCCTCATCATTAATTGTACTTCATACCCATTATTTTACACAAATACAGTGGCCATTCAGCATTAAAAAATTAATTCTTATTATAAATTCGCCATCTCACATTAACATAGCTCATTTTAGACTCGCTCTGCCTTACAGAAGTCCTTTGTGGGGACCACCTCTTGGTAAGGCCCTTTTAAGACACCCAGGTGCATTTCCTTTTTAAGGTGCCATCTTTGATGCAGGAGGATTCCACGAGGCTTCTCCTTGGGCGCCGCCATCTTTGATGCTCTGCTGCTCTGGACATGATGCCGCCGCCATCTTGCTCTCCGCCGCTCCGGATGCCCTCCGCCGTTGCAGCCTCCGCTCCCCTCCGCTGCCACCTGACTTGCCGCCTCTCCTGCGGCCGTCGTCGTCGCTTCTCCGGCGGCCACCGTAGCCGCCTCCCCTGCGGCCGCCGTGGCTGCCGACCTCCTGTGGAGTGGTGAAGTCTTCCCAGCTCCCACGGACCGTCCCCATCCACCTCCGGCCAAGGAGTGTCGGCCCATCGCCAGCAACGACCCACAAAGGTAAACCGTGTGTCTCGTCTCTGTGGGATACCTGCACCATTGATCTGCCAAGAACAGGTATTAGTTCCCTGGTGTAGGTACGCAGCTTCGCCGTGACCGGGACCAGCTTGGGTCGTGCAGCTGAGTTAATCCACAGTTTATCAAAAGTTCTCCGACTCATCAACGACGGACCCGAGCCCGTGTCCACTTCCATACTCACACGGACTCCGTTGATTTTTACTTCCCTTATCACTGGGGGCAAATCGTCAGTACACGTATGCAGTCCCAACACCTCATCATCTTCTGCCTGCTCCTTGCTGAACAGTGGATCATCCCCCCATTTCCTCAGCCACATGGTGAGTCCGATTTCTTTTACACATACGCTGAAGGTGGCCTTTCAGGTGGCAGGTATTGCACGTGCACTCCGCAAACCTGCACCGGTGAGCCCCATGGCTTCCTCCACAGCGCCAGCATGGTGCTGCTTGATTGGCCCCTCTCAGCGAACTCTGAGTTCCAGGACTCTGAGGTCCGTGCTCTCTGCCCCGGGCAGAGCCATGTTCTGCAGTTTTGTCCATAGTGGCCGCTATCCTGTGGGCAGTGCCTGCTGGGTTCGAGACTGTGTGGATTATTTGCCTGGTGCTGCAAGTCGAGGTCATATATGCCCGGCTGATGGTGATGGCCTTTGTCAGAGTGACTGTGGGCTCCGTGGCTAACAGCTTTTGAAGGAAGCCCTCGTGGCCAATCCCCATAACAAAAACGTCCCGTAACACCTCATCAAGATGTGCTCCAAAATCACACGGCACCGCGAGTCTCCTGAGGTCCGCAGCATATTTGGTGACATCCTGGCCCTCGGGTCTGCAGTGATGGTAAAATTTGTATCTGGCCTTGAGGATGCTCTCCTTCGGTTTCAACTGGTCACGAATGAGTTCAGTCAGCTCCTCGTATGACTTGTCCCTGGCGCTCCCGGGTGCCAGCAAATCCCTGACGAGACAGTAAGCCTCATCGCCACAACTGGAGAGCAATATCGCCTTACGCTTCTCTCTCATTGCGTCCGTATCCTCCGTCAGGTCGTTTGCTGTGAAGTAGTACTCGAGCCTTTCCGTGAAGGCCTCCCAATCATTGCCCACGGTAAAATCCTTTAGCGAGCCCAGAGTAGCCATGGTTGCGTGGAGTTCGTCCGCTTCCTCGTTGCCAATGTGGTGTATGTAGCACACAAATCACTGACTCCACACGGTCTGGTGTAAGTCTAACTGCTGTGACCTTCGTCCTTTATTGTTCAGCTCCAGCGTGCCTCTCTGGTGTGGTGGTCAGCCTTATATAGTCCTTGTTACAGGCACTACCAGGGTTTCCCACTGCAGCGCCCTCTGTGGTGTGGCATAGTGCTTACATTACATTTAAGGTACCAGGACGATACACACATCATTACATAACACATGCGAGTACTCTTCTGGTTGGCGAGCCACATTTAAAAGGTGTCATGGCATCAGGCAATTGAAAAAAGTGGTGAGAAAGCTTCAGCAGATCATGAGGCAGCTGAAAATTATATTGATGAGTTCATCAAACTAATTGCTGATGAAAACCTTTCACCTGAGCAAATGTACAATGCTGATGAGACAGCACTGTTTTGGCGCTACGTACCGTGAAAGACATTAGCAGCAGAAGAAACGCAGCCAGCAGGTGTAAAAGACGCCAAGGATAGGTTGCCTGTGCTAGCTGCTGCAAATGCGGCTGGGTCACATAAGTGTAAGCTTATGGTCATTGGGAGAAGCCAGTGTCCAACATGTTTCAAGGGAAAGCATGGGTAACCAGGGTAATCTTTCTGAACTGGTTTGAGAAGAATTTTGTCTCTCAGGTCCGAGCTCATGGCATGGAAGCTGGCCTTGAGGAAGACTGCAAAATATATTTGCTGCTAGACAATTGCTCAGCACATCCCGATGCTGAGCTTTTGGTAAAGATAATGTCCATGGAATCTACTTACCTCCAAATGTTACATCAGTGATTCAGCCAATGGACCACGGAATTTTGAGATCGATGAAGTGTCTGTACAAAAATGAGTTCATGAGGTGTTTGCTTAATGCTGTGAACATAGGCATGGGAATAAAAGCACTCTCAAAAGCTTTCTCTATCAAGGACGCCATATGGACAGCTGCGGATGCATGGAACTTGGTAACTGCAGACACCTCGGTCAATGCTTGGCATAACATCTGGCCATCAACTATGTTCGCTGACGACAATGCTGATGATGCTCCTCGGGACTTTCAAGGCTTTCGTGTGTCCAGGGAGAAAGCAATGAATGCTCAACTTTTAGATTATGCAAGGGGGCTGACTTGCGAAGCTGCGCAGAAATTGAATGAGGACGATGTCGCAGAAGTCATGGACATAGACAACGATGCTCCCATTGTGCATGCAGTGACAGATGACGAAATCATGGAGAGGGTTTTGCATCCGGAAGAAAAGGATAAAAGCATGAGGATGATGATGAAGCCTGTGATCAAGTCGAAAAGGTGCCAATTGACAAAGCAATCAATCTTTGTCAAGAATTAATTCACGCCTTAGAGCAACAAAGCTTCATAAGTGAAGAAGAAATACTGCAGGTCTACAGAATTCGGGAAAGATTAGTGAAAGAGTAGCCCAAATTATTTAAACAAACAACAATATTAAAAATCTTTCAAAAGATGTCGTAACAGAAGGCCCAGGACCTACAGCATACAACTACACCAGTAATTTCCACATTTGATAATCCTTATTGCTGGCTCATCATAGCTGAGCCCTCTACCTCAAGCACAACCTCCAGCCAATTGTAACTGTACCTGTTTATTTTTACTCTGTTTAACAAATAAAAGCCTTCATTTACTGTTTTATATTTCATAACTTAACTGTTTTACAAATAAAAACCTTTATTATATTTCATGCTTTGAGTACTGTACATTCCTTTTCAAATTTGAAGATGGTAGCAAAAGATACAGGCCGGGAAGCTCACATTAAGTACAGTAACGGAGTATTGTGTTACAAAAACAGGAGAAGGAGGCTTACCATGTGTTGCGAAGAAGCGAGGACTACAAGGCCTGCGAGGAGAAGATCTACAGCGTGACGTCCAAAAACCGGAAATATCACAACCTGGGCCCAGGCATTTCAGGACTTGGGACACGTTTCTGGCATTCCGAAATCCAGAAATACCCGAGCCCAGGTTTGGGTATTTCCAGATTTCGGACATCAGAAACACGTTCCAAAGTCCGGAAAAACACGAAAACCGGCTCAGCCTCAGTCCCGAGGTTTCCAGATTTGGGACGCTCCACCTGTAGATACTTTCGGGAATCACGTTGGATACAGTTTTCTGTACTGAATTTGGAGAGCTTAGCTCAAAAATGCTTCTGCTTTGTTTGATGCAATGCCTGAAAGCCCTTACTTACTGATGTTATTTAATATTTGTAGCTATAGTTTCTTGTCATGGGTCTTCTGTGCCCCATCAAGACAATAATCAAGAAAAATAGTCTGAGGTTGTCCATTTCCATTTTGATTACTCAATTCAATGCAATGAGACAAGGTTGGATGTTTCATTATAAAATAGTTTTATTATAATGATACTTCAATTTTAACAAGTTTCGTTAAAGTATCATTCCAGTTTAACGGGGTTTTATTATACGTGGTTTCATTATAAGGAGACTTACATTATAATATATTTTAAAGTCCGGAGACGCTCGAGCCCAGTTTCGGGTATGTCTGGATTTTGGAATTCCAGAAGCGCGTCCCAAGTCCTGAAATGCCTGGGCCCACGTTGTGACATTTCTGGTTCTTTCATTATATGTATTGTTTCTTTATAACAGAGTTTCATTATAAATGGATTTTGATAAAAGTACGTTTTCAATGTAAATATTTTCATTATAAGAGGAATTTTATTACAACAGAGTCACAGTAATTATCTGTGTAACGTGTTCCACTGGGTGTAATTTTTGTTTGGTTTATTTCAAGCTAACTTAGAATGAAGTCAGTTATTTGCCAACTGACAAACGAGAAGCTAAATTATAGTGAGGCTCAGGTGAGAAAGCAATTATTTCATTGGTCAACTTTCTTCATTTACTCTCTTTTTCAATCATATCTACCACAATAAATTTGTAAAAATATTAAAACCAAGGAATAATTCAATGGCATTACCATCGCCGAATCCCCCACCATCAACAGCCTGGGGGGGTCACCAGTGACCAGAAACTTAACTGGACCAGCCACATAACTACTGTGGCAACAAGAGCAGGTCAGAGGCTGGGCATTCTGCGGAGTGTCTCACCTCCTGACTTCCCAAGGCCTTTCCACCATCTACAAGGCACAAGTCAAGAGTGTGATGGCATACTCGCCACTCGCCTGGATGAATGCAGCTCCAACAACATTCAAGAAGCTCGACACCATCCAGGACAAAGCAGCCCGCTTGATTGGCACCCTATCCACCACCATCAACATTCACTCCCTCCACCACTCGCACACCGTGGCTGCAGTGAGTACCATCTACAAGATGCACTGCAGCAACTCGCCACGGCTTCTTCAGCAGCGCCTCCCAAACCCGCGATTTCTACCACCTAGGACAAGGGCAGGAGGCGCTTGGGAGCACCATCACCTGCAAGTGAACCTCCAAGTTACACACCATCCTGACTTGGAAATTTATCGCCGTTACTTCACTGGGTCAAATTCCTGGAACTCCCTCCCTAACAGCACTGTGGGAGTACCTTCACCACAAGGGCTGATAGCAGTTCAAGAAGGTGGCTCACCACCACCTTCTCAAGGGAAATTACAAATAGGCAATAAACGTTGGCCTTGCCGGCAATGGCCACATCCCAGAATGAATTTTTTATAATAATGATGCAAAATTCATATTGTAGTAAATAAAAAGCATCCCTTGGGAATGTGATCATCATTTTTTTCTTCGACCTGATCTCCGTGGGGAACAGTGTGAAGTAGCGGAAGGATTCGTCGGCTGGTAAACAGTCTGACAGGCTGCGACGTTAAAGCTCCTTCCACGACCGTAACCAGCTTTATGCCAGTTGGTAGGCTAGTCAGTTCGAAATGGTGGTAGGGTTTTATAGGCTCCCACAACCCATACAATGAGTGGGTGGGGGGGCACCCACACCCACAGCTCCGACTCCACTCGCTGGGCCCAGAAGCAGGTGTAGTATATGCACCTGTGAGTATGCTCACAGGTTGGTAGAGCTGTTAAGTTGTGAATGGCTTAACCAGTCACGTGCTGTTCACAAGACTGAATAAAACCCCAGCCAGTTGGGTTCAAGGGGTCCATGATGAGGCAGGTGGTTGTGAGCCTGGTGGATGAACTGGTAATGTGTAGTGTGATTATTAAACCTTTGCTAATAAACCAGTTAGTTCTTAATAGCAATGTGTTGCTATGAATTCTTAAGCAAAGAACCCGTGAAGCAAATACATTACAGCAGGAATACTACCACTGCGCCAAAGACTTACTCCGGAAGTTTGATTAAATGGTGAAAGCAAAAGTCCAAATGCAGGTATAACATACAGCTTGTTAAATGTTATTTCTCATTTTTTTAATGGGAAATGATTGCACTTTCCACATTTACTCAGTGCATAAAAGATTTCTTAATCTAAAGAAGAAGTTTCATTCTCACACTTGAGACTGACACCATACTTGCAAAGAAATTGTGATGCTGAGACCATGTCCTATGGATTTAATGCTTTTAGAACATGTAAGTATTCAGTGTACAGACAGAGATAGGAAACATTTCTAGATAGATACATTCCACATTTATGGGCCAAAAAATCCAAGGCTCTTGGTAGGGTTTTCACTCACTGTAAACAAGCAGTAATTTCATAATTGTGTGACGAGAAGTGTTATTCATTTAATTACAATGTGTCACAGTGCTTGAGTTCATTATATGCAGGTGTAATCATATCAAAATTAATTATAAGCAGTGTTTCATCATAGTGAGTTCAGTACAAGGGGGTTTCATTCTGACTTATAAATCACAGAATTTTTCAGCATAGAAGGAGACTATTTGGCCCACCACGCCTATGCTGGTTGTATTCAGTTAATTCCACGCCCCCCGCTGCTCTTTCCCCATAGCCCTGCAATTTTCTCACCTTCAAGTATTTATCCAATTCCCTGTTGAAAGTTACTATTGAATCTGCTTCCTCCGTCCTTTCAGGAAGTGCATTCCAGATCATAATAACAGCTTTTCCTTATTTGCACTATCAAAGCCCTTCATGATTTTGAATGCCTATTTCAGTCCATATAGTTTCACTGTAAGCAGTGTTTAATTTTAAGTGGAATGTAAGTGGTTATTTCATGCAACAATTTTCAGTGAAAGAGAATAAAAATATTCCTGCTTTGAGTGCAGCTGGACAAAAAGAGCCAATTAACCTTATTGGCTTCCCAATATCACATTTGGGCATCTGGCTGAATACCCTTTTAGCCATTGCTCTTTAGCATTACCACACTAAGATTTGAACCCCCAGATGCTCAAAATGTCCTCGGAAAATAGAGGTCATTACAATGTTATTAACAAGCTCTTGCTTCTGCATCGTTTCTTAGTTGGCAAGGATCAATCATTATTGGGTCAATATGCAGTAACATCCTTAAATGGAACCCGGGAGACTGCCTGATTCCAGAATTACCACAAGCAGTGACATTTTCCCTTAAGCGAGGAGAAATGTGAACACTTTATAATGAAATAAGTGATATTTAACCTACTCCCAAGTCTCAGCTTGTTTATCATTTTCTCCGTATTCCTAGAATACATAACTAGACTGGCACAGCCCAGCATTGATATATATATATATGCAGACACTGCAGTGCATTTTTTTTTAAGTTTGTTTAAAAGACAGTGGGCAGAGAAGGAAAAACTATACCAACAATTAGAATGTATTTTACATTGTGTATAAAGTTATAGAAAAAAAAAGGTTTTTCTAAATAGTCATTGGTTTTTAATGATGGTTTTGCAAAAGAGATTTTCTTTACTTTCACACAATAGCAATTTGTATTTATATAGCACCTTTAACGTAGTAAAATGTCCCAAGGCGCTTCTCAGAAATGTTATGACAAAAATTTTACACTGAGCCACATAAGAAGAATTTAGGGCAGATGACCAAAAGCTTGGTCAAAGAGGTAGGTTTTAAGGAGCGCCTTAAAGGAGGAAAGAGAGGTGGAGAGGTGAGAGGTTTAGGGAGGGAGTTCCAGAGCTTAGGGCCTAGGCAATAGAAGGCATGGTTGAGCAGTTATAATCAGGGATGCTCAAGAGAATAGAATTTGAGGAGTGCAGATATCTCAGGGGGTTGTGGGGCTGGAGGAGATTACAGAGATAGGGAGGGGCGAGGACTTGGAGAGATTTGGAAACAAGGATGAGAATTTTGAAATCGCGGCATTGCTTAATTGGGAGCCAATGTAGGTCAGCGAGCACATGCAAAGGAAAATATACCACATTATAACCTTAAGTATCATGCTATACATTGGTTGTTGTGGTTATAATGGTGCAGAAATTGTGGTCGGAGGCATCCCGCGGGCGGATGCTTCCGACCTGAAAAATATCTACGAAGTTAGCTGGTGATCCGGGTGGTGTGGAGACTTGCGGACCTGGGCCTCTATGCGTAGGCCTGTGTAGAGGCTCACGTATCCCAGGGATGTAGACGATCCACAAATGTCCCTGGGATCATGGGGGCTAACCCAAGCAATTAAAGTACGGCTTTGTCCATTCATACTTGTGGTAAGTTCCATATATGCTGAATGACCAGAAGTATGAATAGGAATACGCCATAAAATACACTAACACAAACTACTTTTTTTTAAAGCATCACATATTTAAAATTAATCAAAATGGAATTTAATTAGTTATTTAAAAGAAAAATTTAATTTTTTGAAAAATAAATTTACATATTTTAAAAGGTCTAAAAATAAACAAAACTTATTTCACAGGTTTTTAAATGCTTAAATTATTGAAAAAAATTCTATCCTTTAAAAGTCTTACGCTGACATGAGCAGGTCCTATGCCTGCTCTTATCAGTCATATGAATTTCACGGACATTTGCTGGGCAGTAGTTGGGAAAATAGCCCAACTCTACACCAGCGAATGCCCTTTTCCTGGGGATTCATATGATATTAGTCAGGAAATGGTGTTAGGAAAATTAAAGGGACTGAAGGCCGATAAATCCCCAGGACCTGATAGTCTGCATCCCAGAGTACTTAAAGAAGTGGCCCTAGAAATAGTAGATGCATTGGTGGTCATTTTCCAACATTCCATGGACTCTGGTTCAGTTCCTATGGACTGGAGGGTAGCTAATGTAACCCCAATTTTTAAAAAAGGAGGGAGAGAGAAAACAGGGAATTATAGACCGGTTAGCCTGACATTGGTGGTGGGGAAAATGCTGGAATCAACTATTAAAGATGTAATGGCAGCGCATTTGGAAAGCAGTGACAGGATCGGTCCAAGTCAGCATGGATTAATGAAAGGGAAATCATGCTTGACAAATCTTCTAGAGTTTTTTGAGGATGTAAGATATTTTTGAGGGAGAACCAGTGGATGTGGTGTATTTGGACTTTCAAAAGGCTTTTGACAAGGTCCCACACAAAAAGTGAAGGCACATGGGATTGGGGGTAATGTATTGACGTGGCTAGAGAACTGGTTGGCAGACAGGAAGCAAAGAGTGGGAATAAATGGATCCTTTTCAGAATGGCAGGCAGTGATTAGTGGGGTGCTGCAGGGTTCAGTGCTGGGACCCCAGCTATTTACATATATATTAATGATTTAGACGAAGGAATTGAATGTAATATCTCCAAGTTTGCAGATGACATTAAGCTGGGTGGCAGTGCGAGCTGCGAGGAGGATGCTAAGAGGCTGCAGGGGGACTTGGACAGGTTAGGTGAATGGGCAAATGCATGGCAGATGCAGTATAATGTGGATAAATGTGAGGTTATCCACTTTGGTGGCAAAAACAGGAAGGCAGATTATTATCTGAATGGTGACAGATTAATAAAAGGGGAGGTGCAATGAAACCTGGGTGTCATGGTACATCAGTCATTGAAGGTAGGCATGCAGGTACAGCAGGCAGTAAAGAAAGCAAATGGCATGCTGGCCTTCATAGCGAGGGAATTTAAGTATAGGAGCAGGGAGGTCTTACTGCAGTTGTACAGGGCCTTGGTGAGACCACACCTTGAGTATTGTGTGCAGTTTTGGTCTCCTAATCTGAGGAGGGACATGCTTGCTATTGAGAGAGTGCAGCGAAGGTTCACCAGACTGATTCTCAGGATGGCAGGAATGACATGTGAGGAAAGACTGGATCGGCTCGGCTTATACTCATTGGAAGAATGAGAGGGGGTCGCATAGAAACTTATAACATTCTGATGGGACTGGACAGGTTAGATGCAGGAAGAATGTTCCCGATGTTGGGTAAGTGCAGAACCAGGGGTCACAGTCTAAAGATAAGGGGTAAGCCATATAGGACCGAGATGAGGAGAAACTTTTTCACCCAGAGAGTTGTGAACCTATGGAATTCTCTGTCATAGAAAGTTGTTAAGTCCAGTTCGTTGGACATATTCAAAAGGGAGTTAGATGTGGCCCTTACGGCTAAAGGGATCAGGGGGTATGGAGAGAAGGCAGGGGTGCGGTACTGAGGTTGCATAATCAGCCATGATCATATTGAATGGCAGTGCAGGCTCGAAGGGCCGAATGGCCTGCTTCTGCACCTATTTCCTATATTTCTATGATATGTCAAGAGGATTCTTGACAGATCGCAAATTCCGGGTTTAGGCGCATGCGCAGTGTATGCCTAAACCCGAAACCCGCGCAGTCCCTACGGGCGTGTGTGAACCTCGTACTCACCTGTAAGGGCCACAAATTCAGCCCTGATATGACCATAGCTAGAATTTGAACTTTTGTCCTGTTAATGCCACTTCATTTATGGTGTTTCATTGGTTTTCCGGACTCTTTACTACCAAATTCATATATAAAAATTCCACCTATCCCGCTGCATTAACATTCATTACCTAGTGCTGATGGTAACATTTCACAGTGCAAGACCTTTTGACTAGATCAAGAGTGAAGAGAATATGTAGTTTGCAGTCTGGAACACCTATAGTTAAAGTAGTCTGCGCTCATTAAAAAATATAAGTTGCAAAGTAAAGGCAGGAATAAAGAAACAGACGCATTGTTTTTTTAATCCTTCCTTTTCAACACATTCTGAGAATATCCATGTTTTCAACAGGAATCAGCAGTCTATGTGCTCATGTTGCAGACCCCAACTCTTTAATCCCCTAAATTTCTGCCAGTTACGTAGCTAGAACTCAGAGGGATGGGAGTAGGGTGGATAGAAGAGCAGAGGTCAGTGATACAGATGCACAGAAAATGGATAGTTAAAATGTACCTATTCCAAAGAAAACTGTTGAGGAAGAGGTTGTTATCGCGATAAACTTTGAATCCACTACAACAACAACTTGTATTTATATAGCACCTTTAACGTAGTGAAACGTCCCAAGGCATTTCACAGAAAGGAAGATAGATTTACATTTATATAGTGCCTTTCATGACCACCGAATGTCTCAAAGCGCTTTACAGCCAATGAAGTACTTTTGGAGTATAGTCACTGTTGTAATGTGGGAAACGCGGCACCCAATTTGCAAACAGCAAGCTCCCACAAACAGCAATGTGATAATGACCAAATGATCTGTTTTCAATATGTTGATTGAGGGATAAATATTGGCCAGGACACCAGGGATAATTCCCCTGCTCTTCTTCAAAATAGTGCCATGGAATCTTTTACATCCACCTGAGAGAGCGGACGGTTTAACATCTCATCCGAAAGACGGCACCTCCGCATTGCACTGGGAGTGTCGGCCTAGATATATGTGCTCAAGTTCCTGGAGTGGGACTTGAACCCACTACCTTCTGATTCAGAGGCGAGTGTGCTACCCACTGAGCCACAGCTAGTTGAATTATGATAGGAGTATTATGAGACAAAAATGTTGACATTGAGCCATATAAGGAGAAATTAGGGCAGTTGACCAGCTTGGTCAAAGAGTTAGGTTTTAAGGAGCATCTTAAAGGAGGAAAGAGAGATAGAGAGAGGTAAGCAGGGAATTCCAGAGCTTAGGGCCCAGGCAACAGAAGGCACGGCCATCAATGGTGTTGCGATTATAATCAGGGATGCTCAAGAAGGCGGAATTAGAGGAGCGCAGACAACTTGGGGGTTGTGGGGGTGGAGGAGATTACAAAGATAGGGAGGGGTGAGGCCATGGAGGGATTTGAAAACAAGGATGAGAATTTTGAAATCGCGGTGTTGCCTAACCGGGAGGCAATGTAGGTCAATGAGCACAGGGGTGATGGGTGAGCAGGACTTGGTGCGAGTAAGGACACGGGCAGCCAAGTTTTGGATCACCTCAAGTTTACGTAGGGTAGAATGTGGGAGGCCAGCCAGGAATGCGTTGGAATAGTTGAGTCTAGAGGTAACAAAGGCATTGATGAGGGCTTAAGCAACGGATGAGCTGAGGCAAAGGCAGAGACGAGCGATGTTACGGAGGTGGAAATAGGCGGTCTTAGTTATACTGCGAATATGTGGTCGAAAGCTCAATTCAGTGTCAAATATGACACTAAGGTTGTGAACAGTGTGGTTCGGCCTCAGACAGAAGTTGGGGAGAGGGATGGAGTCAGTAGCTAGGGAACTGAGTTTGTGGTGGAAACCGAAAACGATTGCTTCGGCCTTTCCAATATTTAATTGGCAAAAATTTCTGCTCTTCCTGAACTGGATGTCGGACATTACATACTACACCATACAAGCAGTCTCGGCAACTTTCATAGTCCTTATTAGTCCAAGAACAAAGACAGTCTGTATATCATCCAACCCTAATATCAACATTCCCTTAAGTGAGAAGTATTTGAATTTATCAAAATGGAAATTGTACTTGTCTGCACACAAATAAATTCATCAACTTGAGGTACTGGGCATGTACTGCTGCATTGTGGGAAATCTTATATTAGAATCTCAATAATGACAGTTATATGTGGGAAATCTTTGATTACCTGAGAGAAGGATTGCTCTGGTCTCTATATGAAACAACATTGTAAATGTATCCATGGAGATTCTTCTGATTCAAGCAGAATGTTTTATAATTTTGCTGGAAATAGTGAGCAGAGCATTAACCCCCCTCTTCACCTCAGGGTAGTATCACCAGCACTTGTCATCGATATCGCTAAATCTAACATGGATATTCGAATGTACTGTGTTGTCTCAGGTTTTTAACTCATCTTTTTTCTCCCCATCCACTCCCTCTTGACTCTGTCATACTCATAATCACTCTTTTGATATCTAAACACTAATTCTTCATTTACTTTGTATTCTCTCCAACCTGGGAGCCTCAAATAAAAGCAACTAACTCGGTTCACGAAATGTGTTCTGGTAAGGATCATGCCTTCTTAGTCAGTTTGTGTCCTGTCGCTCTGATACAGAATAGTTCCAGAGAACTTTGATACTTAAGTTAAGTTAAACATGTGTGGATAATGTTATAATGAAGGTGTAAAATGTTTAGCATTAATTATAGTGTATAGATCAACCACAGTGAGATCAATGTTCCCAAAAGCCAGGTGTGAGAAATAGGATTCTCCACAATCTTTTACAAAAACAGTCACAGACCACATGCCAGCTGCAATAAATAATCTCATGATTTCTCAGAATGCACTGCATCAAGAAGAAGCACTGGCATCCTTTCAATACAATGTTCAGAGCCGGCTTTCTCCACGGTATAGCAATTCATGATTCAAAACAATGTGATAAAGCATTTTTGTCTTTATAGTCTCCCTGTCAATTTTCTTTCCTATGCTCCTATCTTGAAGGGGTTGATTCCTTGCTGGGATATAGTTTCATGCTGCTCATCCTCTGATACTGCACCCAAGTGGCCATTATGTGAGCCTTAACAGTGAGGGGCCGAAAATCGGTAGCGCCGCTTTTGGGGTGATAACTTTTAAAAGATTGATGATTTAGTGCCCGGCGAGATGGCCAGCAAGATTATGGGAAATTGGGCACTTTTGCCTCAGAAATGAAGTGAGGCGCTATCGGAGGCGCTAATGGCCTCAGTGGGGCGCTACAGAGGCGCTATTTTAAAAAATTTTTTTCACAGGATGTGGGCATTTATTGCTCATCCCTAATTGCCCTTGAGAAGATGGTGGTGAATCACCTTCTTGAACCGCTGCAGTCCATGTGGTGATGTTACTCCCACAGTACTGTTAGGGAGGGATTTCCAGGATTTTGACCCAGCGACGATGAAGGAACAGCAATATGCTTCCAAATCAGGATGCTGTGTGACTTGGAGGGGAACGTGGAGGTGGCGGTGATCCCATGTGCTTGCTGCCCTTGTCCTTCTAGGTGGTAGAGGTCGCGGGTTTGGGAGGTGCTGTCAAGCAGCCTTGGCAAGTTGCTGCAGTGCATCTTGTAGATGGTACACACGGCAGCAAGAGTACGGCGGTGCTGAAGGAAGTGAATGTTTAAGGTGGTGGATGGGGTGCCAATCAAGTGGGCTGTTTTGTCCTGGATGGTGTCGAGCTTCTTGAGTGTTGTGGGAGCTGCACTCATCCAGGCAAGTGGAGAGTATTCCATCACACTCCTGACTTGTGCCTTGTAGACGGTGGAAAGGCTTTGGGGAGTCAGTAGATGAGACACTCACCGCAGAATACCCAGCGTCTAACCTGCTCTTGTTGCTACAGTATTTATGTGGCTGGTCCAGTTTCTGGTAAATGGTGACCCTCAGGATGTTGATGGTAGGGGATTCGGCAATGGTGATGCCATTGAATGTTAAGGGGTGGTGGTTAGACTCTCGCTTGTTGGAGATAGTCATTGCCTGGCACTTCTGTGGCGCGAATGTTACTTACCACTTATCAGCCCAAGCCTGAAGGTTGTCCAGGTCTTGCTGCATGCGGGCATGGACTGCTTCATTATCTGAGGAGTTGCGAATAGAACTGAACACTGTGCAGTCATCAGCGAACATCCTCACTTCTGACCTTATGATGGAAGAAAGGTCATTGATGAAGCAACTGAAGATGCTTGGGCCTCGGACACTGCCCTGAGGAACCCCTGCAGTAATGTCCTGGGGCTGTGATGATTGACCTCCAACAACCACAAACATCTTCCTTTGTGCTAGGTATGACTCCAGCCAGTGTAGAGTTTTCTCCCTGATTCCCATTGACTTCAGTTTTACTGGGGCTCCTTGATGCCACACTCGGTCAAATGCTGCCTTGATGTCGAGGGCAGTCATTCTCACCTCACCTCTGGAATTCAGCTCTTTTGTCCATGTTTGGACCAAGGCTGTAATGAGGTCTGGAGCCAAGTGGTCCTGGCGGAACCCAAACTGGGCATTGGTAACCAGGTTATTGGTAAGAAAATGCCGCTTGATAACACTGTTGACGACACCCTCCATCACTTTGCTGATGATTGAGAGTAGACTAATGGGGCAGTAATTGTCCGGATTGGATTTGTCCTGCTTTTTGTGGACAGGACATACCTGGGCAGTTTTCCACAATGTCGGGTAGATAGATGCCAGTGTTGTAGCTGTACTGGAACAGCTTGGCTAGAGGTGCAGCAAGTTCTAGAGCACAAGTCTTCAGCACAACAAACGGTATGTTGTTGGGGCTGCACCCAATTTCACCTGACTTTCATTCACTGATAATGAGAATGCTATTCATTCCAGTTCTTAAAGGGGATGTCATTTCAGACATCACCTGGTCAATCTTATTTCTTCAGTTGACTGAGCTGCACGGAAGGAGTGCGATGGCTGCTGCAAAGCCTTATGCAAGTGGCACTCGGTTCAGTGACCTGGCCTTGGAGACATTTGTGGTGGCAGTCAAGGGAAGGAGGGAGGTACTGTTCCCTCCATCTGCGAGAAGGCCAACTCCACAGGTTTTTCGGGCCATTGGGCAGAGGTGGCTGCGGAGGTGTCGACAGCATGATGGTGGATAGAACACCCACACAGTGTCGCAAGAAATTCAACGACCTTACTCGGGTGGTCAAAGTGAGTACCTGTTTCCACAACTCTTAGATACTGGCCTCTGACACTCTGTTTGATAAACTCTGCAAACCAGGACTTAACCCAACAGGCGCAGGACATTCTGAAAAGGGAGGGTGAACAGCCAGTTGTCGTGGTGCACATTGGTACCAACGATATCGGTAAAAAAAGGGATGAGGTCCTACGAGACAAATTTAAGGAGCTAGGAGCTAAATTAAAACGTAGGACCTCAAAAGTAGTAATCTCGGGATTGCTACCAGTGCCACGTGCTCGTCAGAGTAGGAATCGCAGGATAGCTCAGGTGAATACGTGGCTTGAGCAGTGGTGCAGTAGGGAGGGATTCAAATTCCTGGGGCATTGGAACCGATTCTGGGGGAGGTGGGACCAGTACAAACTGGACGGTTTGCACCTGGGCAGGACAGGAACCAATGTCCTAGGGGGAGTGTTTGCTAGTGCTATTGGGGAGGAGTTAAACTATATATGGCAGGGGAATGGGAACCAATGCAGGGAGACAGAGGGAAACAAAAAGGAGACAAAAGCAAAAGACAGAAAGGAGATGAGTAAAAGTGGAGGGCAGAGAAACCCAGGCAAAAAACAAAAAGGGCCACTGAATATAAAGGGGCTGCAGGAGGGGTCAAAACTAAAAATCATGGTTTAAAAACTAGGATTAAACACTCTACCTAAACGCACGCAGCATTCGAAATAAAGTAAATGAGTTGACGGCACAAATCATTACAAATGGGTATGATTTGGTGGCCATTACAGAAACGTGGTTGCAGGGTGGCCAAGACTGGGAATTAAACATACAGGGGTATCTGACGATTCGGAAAGATAGACAAGAAGGGAAAGGAGGTGGGGTAGCTCTGTTAATAAAGGATGATATCAGGGCAGTTGTAAGAGACGATATTGGCTCGAATGAACAAAATGTTGAATCATTGTAGGTGGAGATTAGAGATAGTAAGGGGAAAAAGTCACTGGTGGGCGTAGTTTATAGGCCCCCAAATAATAACTTCACGGTGGGGCGGGCAATAATCAAGGGAATAATGGAGGCATGTGAAAAAGGAACGGCAGTAGTCATGGGGGATTTTAACCTACATATCGATTGGTCAAATCAAATCGCAGGGGGTAGCCTGGAGGAGGAATTCATAGAATGCATACGGGATTGTTTCTTAGAACAGTATGTTACAGAACCTACAAGGGAGCAAGCTATCTTAGATCTGGTCCTGTGTAATGAGACAGGAAAAATAAACGATCTCCTAGCAAAAGATCCTATCGGAATGAGTGATCACAGTATGGTTGAATTTGTAATACAGATTGAGGGTGAGGAAGTAGTGTCTCAAACGAGCGTACTATGCTTAAACAAAGGGGACTACAGTGGGATGAGGGCAGAGTTGGCTAAAGTAGACTGGGAACACAGACTAAACGGTGGCATAATTGAGGAACAGTGGAGGACTTTTAAGGAGCTCTTTCATAGTGTGCAACAAAAATATATTCCAGTAAAAAAGAAGGGTGGTAAGAGAAGGGATAACCAGCCGTGGATAACCAAGGAAATAAAGGAGAGTATCAAATTAAAGACCAATGAGTATAAGGTGGCCAAGGTTAGTGGGAAACTAGAAGATTGGGAAAATTTTAAACAACAGCAAAGAAGCAATAAAGAAAGGAAAGATAGATTACGAAGGTAAACTTGCGCAAAACATAAAAACAGATAGTAAAAGCTTTTACAGATATATAAAACGGAAAAGAGTGACTAAAGTAAATGTTGGTCCCTTAGAAGATGAGATGGGGGATTTAATAATGAGAAATGTGGAAATGGCTGAGACCTTAAACAATTATTTTGCTTCGGTCTTCACAGTGGAAGACACAAAAACCATGCCAAAAATTGCTGGTCACAGGAATGTGGGAAGGGAGGACCTTGAGACAATCACTATCACTAGGGGGGTAATGCTGGACAGGCTAATGGGACTCAAGGTAGACAAGTCCCCTGGTCCTGATGAAATGCATCCCAGGGTATTAAAAGAGATGGCGGAAGTTATAGCAGATGCATTCGTTATAATCTACCAAAATTCTCTGGACTCTGGGGAGGTACCAGCGAATTGGAAAGCAGCTAATGTAATGACTCTGTTTTAAAAAGGGGGCAGACAAAAGACAGGTAACTATAGGCCGGTTAGTTTAACATCTGTAGTGGGGAAAATGCTTGAAACTATCATTAAGGAAGAAATAGCGGGACATCTAGATAGGAATAGTGCAATCAAGCAGACGCAGCATGGATTCATGAAGGGGAAATCATGTTTAACTAATTTACTGGAATTCTTTGAGGATATAACGAGCACGGTGGATAGAGGTGTACCGATGGATGTGGCGTATTTAGATTTCCAAAAGGCATTCGATAAGGTGCCACACAAAAGGTTACTGCAGAAGATAGAGGTATGCGGAGTCAGAGGAAATGTATTAGCATGGATCGAGAATTGGCTGGCTAACAGAAAGCAGAGAGTCGGGATAAATGGGTCCTTTTCGGGTTGGAAATCGGTGGTTAGTGGTGTGCCACAGAAATCGGTGCTGGGACCACAACTGTTTACAATATGCATAGATGACCTGGAAGAGGGGACAGAGTGTAGTGTAACAAAATTTGCAGATGACACAAAGATTAGTGGGAAAGCGGGTTGTGTAAAGGACAGTGAGAGGCTGCAAAGAGATTTGGATAGGTTAAGCGAATGGGCTAAGGTTTGGCAGATGGAATACAATGTCGGAAAGTGTGAGGTCATCCACCTTAGGAAAAAAAACAGTAAAAGGGAATATTATTTGGATGGGGAGAAATTACAACATGCTGAGGTGCAGAGGGACCTGAGGGTCCTTGTGCATGAATCTCAAAAAGTTAGTTTGCAGGTACAGCAGGTAATCAGGAAGTCGAATGGAATGTTGGCCTTCATTGCGAGAGGGATGGAATACAAAAGCAGGGAGGTCCTGCTGCAACTGTATAGGGTATTGGTGAGGCCGCACCTGGAGTACTGCGTGCAGTTTTGGTCACCTTACTTAAGGAAGGATATACTAGCTTTGGAAGGGGTACAGAGACGATTCACTAGGCTGATTCCGGAGATGAGGGGGTTACCTTATGATGATAGATTGAGTAGACTGGGTCTTTACTCGTTGGAGTTCAGAAGGATGAGGGGTGATCTTATAGAAACATTTAAAATAATGAAAGGGATAGACAAGATAGAGGCAGAGAGGTTGTTTCCACTGGTAGGGGAGACTAGAACTAGGGGGCACAGCCTCAAAATACGGGGGAGCTAATGTAAAACCGAGTTGAGAAGGAATTTCTTCTCCCAGAGGGTTATGAATCTGTGGAATTCTCTGCCCAAGGAAGCAGTTGAGGCTAGCTCATTGAATGTATTCAAATCACAGATAGATAGATTTTTAACCAATAAGGGAATTAAGCGTTACGGGGAGCGGGCGGGTAAGTGGAGCTGAGTCCACGGCCAGATCTTGTTGAATGGCGGAGCAGGCTCAAGGGGCGAGATAGCCTACTCCTGTTCCTAATTCTTATGTTCTTATGTTCTTATGTAGGCGACCGCCAACCATCTGTGCCTAATTACACTCACAGTCTCATTTCACACCTTGCCTACATTCACAGCTATTTAACTATGGCAGACATATCCTCCACATACATAACTGGACTCTTACTCACACAACCTCCTTTCTTTTGCAGGCCAAGATGGCACTCAACAGGATGCAGCAGCTTCAGACTAGAGGGGGTGGGGGGAAGCTGAACTGCGCCAGCTTTCCGACCTGGAGGCTCATTGACCCTTAGGTGGTGGACCCTGTGGCTGCCGGAGACATCGAGCCCCCTGGGGGAAACAATGGTATCTTTATCCCCTCTTCTCATCCCACTTCCCCGTTAAAGCAGAAGGCCTTATTATTTTCCACCTCCTCATTCTGTCCAACTTCCTTGCTCCATTCTTGCCCTACTGCCCTCACCCTAACGGGACTCTTGTGCCATTTATGCTTTCAGATAATGAGCCACCAGATGAGCAGCCTGTGCCTGAGCCGCCACCCACCCCCCCGCACCCCCCGCACATCCCAACCCAGTCACGAGGGTGAAGAACAGTGAGAGGAGTGGGAGGGAGAGGAGGAGGAGGAGCCAAGCATTGCATCACTGCTTCTCTCACCCACAGGCACCAGCTCTACGCCATCATTAGAGGATAGTTTAGTACATGGGGGGTATGCACTGGGTGATGCAGTAGGGTCAAGTGGAAAGGGAAGCTCGGAAGACAGCTCCCCGGAGGGCAAGTTCGCACTCGAGTTCTGCTGCACAGGACTCGGATGAGGACCTCGACGGGGAGGCGAAGGGTGATGGCCATGCACTCCGACATGATAGGTGCAATTGCAAGAGATAAGTCCTTACGATACAGTATAAATGCACACGAGGCCTATGCTTGACAGAAGGTCACTCTGTGACCAGTTACCTTTATTACCAAGACCTCAAGTGATGAAGGTGGGTGGAGCTTCCCCTTTTATACCTGAAAGTCCAGGTTAGGAGTGTCTCTCACAAGTTCACCGTCTTGTGGTCAATGTTCTCAAGGTGTACAACTTAGGACAGCTTATACATGGGTTACAATGATAATTGAATACATGACATCACCTCCCCGCCAAAGTCTGATTGGGATCACAGGTTAAGTCTCTCTGGTGGTTTACGTTCCCTTGTAGAGCGCCTGAGTTGGGCGCTGGCCTGAGTGTCTGCTGTTTGCGGTGCCTCAGGTCTGTCCGGACTGCCCACAGTGACTGGGCTCTCCTCCACTTGGTTCCGGTGTTCAGTCACCTGTGATGGAGTAAACTCTATGTCGTTTTCTTCCCCTGCTTCTTCGATGGGATTGCTGAACCTCCTTTTAGTTTGATCCATTGGTAAGTTTAACTACCAAAACCCTATTCCTCTTTTTGGCAATCACAGTGCCTGCAAGCCATTTGGGCCCTGCAGCATAATTAAGGACAAAACAGGGTCATTGACATCAATACATCGTGCCC
This sequence comes from Pristiophorus japonicus, assembly GCF_044704955.1. Classification (NCBI taxonomy): domain Eukaryota; kingdom Metazoa; phylum Chordata; class Chondrichthyes; family Pristiophoridae; genus Pristiophorus; species Pristiophorus japonicus. Next base: position 56,048,180 of record NC_091988.1, read on the forward strand.
TCGCATTCCTGTCATGGTAGTCACATTGTGACCAACGCCTACTCTCAACAATTTATTTCATGGTGGGGTGTATATGGGATAATCTGGTTTTGAGCATCCTTTTCATTAGCAGCTCTGCGGGTGGAACCCATGTGAGCGAGTGTGGTCGGGATCTATTGACCAACAGGAGGCGTGATAAGCGGCTTTGTAGGGAACCCCCTTGCATTCCGAGCATCCCCTGTTTGATTATCTGCACTGCTCGTTCCGACTGGCCGTTTGAGACCAGCTTGAACCGTGCCATTCTGACATGGTTGATTCCATTGCCTGCCATGAAGTCCTGGAATTCAGTGCATGTGAAGCATGAGCCATTTTCACTGACCAAGGCATCCGGTAGACCATGGGCAGCGAACATTGCCCGTAGACTTTCTACCGTGCCAGAGGATGTGTTTGAATTTAAAATGGCACACTCAATCCATTTGGAATAGGCGTCTACTACATCCAAAACATTTTTCCCATGAAAGGACCTGCGTAGTCCACATGGATGCATGACCATGGCTTGGCGGGCCAGGACCAGGGGCTAAGGGGGTTTCACTGGGTGTGTTGCCCAGCTGAGCACAAGTGTTGCACCTGCGAACACAAAATTCCAGGTCTGCATCTATCCCTGGCCACCAAACTTGAGAGCTGGCAATTGCCTTCATCATGACAATGCCCGGGTGCTCATTGTGAAGTTCTCTGATAAACACCTCTCTGCCCTTCTGGGGCATGGCTATTCAGTTTCCCCACAGTAGGCAATCGGCCTGAATCAAGAGTTCATCCTTGCGCCTATGAAACGGTTTAAATTCCTCAGGGCATGCCCCGTACGTGGCTGTGCAGTCCCCATTCAGGACACAATTCTTAACTAAAGACAGTATCGGGTCTTTATTTGTCCAGACTTTAATCTGACGGGCTGTCACAGGTGAGCCTTCGCTTTCAAAAGCTTCAACAGCCATGACCATCTCAGCATCATGCTCAGTTGCCCCCTCAGTGGTGGCTAGTGGGAGCCTACTGAGTGCATCGGCACAGTTTACAGTGCCTGGTCTGTGCCGAATTGTGTAATCATAGGCGGCTAATGTAAGTGCCCACCTCTGTATGCGGGCCGATGCATTCGCATTTATAGCCTTGTTGTCGGCCAAAAGGGACGTTAGGGGTTTGTGATCTGTCTCCAGCTCAAATTTCCTGCCAAATCGGTACTGGTGCATTTTTTTTACTGCATATACACATGCTAGCACTTCCTTTTCTACCATCCCGTAGCCCCTTTATGCCTGGGACAGACTTCTGGAGGCATAAGCTACGGGCTGTAACTGACCATTGGCATTCACATGCTGCAACACACATCCGACCCCATAGGATAACACATCGCACGTTGAAACAAGTTTCTTACACGCGTCATATAACGTTAACAGTTTGTTGGAGCATAACAAATTGCGTGCTCTATCAAAAGCCCTTTCCTGGCTGTCCCCCCAGACACAATCGCGACCTTTGCATAGGAGCACATGTAACGGCTCTAACAGCATGCTCAATTTGGAAAGAGAGTTACCAAAATAGTTCAGGAGCCCCAGGAACGAACGCAACTCCGTCGTGTTACGGGGTCTGGGTGCTCTCTGGATCGCTTCCGTTTTGGACGCAGTAGGTATGATCCCGTCTGCTGCTACCCTCCTCCCCAGGAATTCTACCTCTGGAGCTAAGAAGACGCACTTCGCCTTTTTCAGTCGCAGCCCTACCCGGTCCAGTCTGCGTAGCACCTCCTCCAGGTTGTGGAGGTGTTCTTCAGTATCGCGACCCGTGATGAGGATGTCGTCTTGAAAAACCACCATCCTTGGAATCGACTTGAGGAGGCTTTGCATATTTCGCTGAAAGATTGCAGCGGCCGAACGAATCCCGAACGGACATCTGTTGTACTCAAACAACCTCTTGTGTGTCGTGATGGTGGTCAGCTTCTTTGACTCACTCGCCAGCTCCTGGGTCATGTAAGCTGAGGTCAGGTCCAATTTTGAAAAAAGTTTGCCACCAGATAGCGTCGCAAAGAGGTCCTCCGCTCTCGGTACTGGTCTTGGTTGCCTTGTAATCGCCACATATCCTGACTGACCCATCCGCCTTGAGCATCGGCATGATCGGGCTCGCCCAGTCACTGAATTCGACTGGTGAGATGATGCCTTCCCTCAGCAGGCGGTCTAATTCGCATTCTATCTTTTCCTGCATCACGTACGGCACCGCTCTGGCCTTGTGGTGTACTGGCCTGGCGTTCGGGATAATGTGAATCACTACCTTGGCCCCCATGAAAGTGCCGATGCCGGGTTGAAATAATGAGTCAAATTTGTCCAGGACCTGTGAGCATGATACTCGCTCCACAGAAGAAATTGCATTAACATCGCCCCATTTCCAGTACATGACAGCAAGCCAACTCATCCCCAGTAGTGCTGGACCGTCCCCCGGGACAATCCAGAGTGGCAACCTGTTCTCCAATTCTTTGTGGGTCATGACTACCGTGGTGCTGCCTAGCACCGGAATGATCTCCTTTGTATATGTCTATAGCCATGCGTCAATCGGCAATAATTTTGGCCTCCTGGCCTTGGACACCCACAACCTTTCGAACTGTTTGATACTTATCAGGGACTGGCTGGCCCCCGTGTCTAGCTCCATTAATACTGGGATGCCATTGAGGAGCACTTTCATCATTATCAGTGGCGTCCTGGTATATGAACTGTATATGTGCTCCACATGAACTCGCTGAACTTCAGCTTCCAGCGATTTCTCCCAGTATTCATTTGGCCTTGTAGGGCTTACATCGGGCCCGTCCTCCTCGTACATCAACCTGGTTGCAAGCTTCCTGCACATACGCGCCAAGTGACCGCTGACGTTGCAGTTTCTGCAGGTATATTGCTGATACCTGCAAGCTTTGGCTGGAGGTGCCTCCGCACCTCCAGCATGAGCTGGAGGCCCCGTTGTTGAAAACAAAAGGTCCATTACCAGTCGATCGTCTCTGACTGTCTCTGTAACTGTCCTTAAGTGCACCATTAACAGGTGTTGATGGCCCCATTACTGGCCGCATTGTCCATTGCGATGGCATGAATCGCCGCTCAGCTAGCCATTGTCTCTGTTGAATTCCCCCTTTGGGTTCGACTACATGCTGGGGCATATCTGATTGCCCTTGTCTGCCTAGAGAACTGTGTGCCGCGTTAACAATGTTGACTCCCTGGTCGTTTGCCGCATTTGAGCCAAGATTTTTGTCAGACATCATTCTGGTCTCTTCCTCCCCTGACATAAATGTCTGGGCTATCAGAACCGCCGCTTCCAAGGTCAAGTCTTTGGTCTCAATCAGTTTCCTGAAAACCCCAGCATGCCCGATGCCCTCAATACAAAAGTCTCGCAGCATTTCCGCTCTGCATGCATCTGGGAACTTACATAGGCTCGCCAGTCGGCGGAGATCTGCCACGAAGTCTGGAACGCTTTGCCCTTCTCGCCGTCGGTGCGTGCAAAACCGGTGTCTCGCCATGTGCATGCTGCTCGCCAGTTTAAGGTGTTCCCCGATCAACTTACTGAGCTCTTCGAACGTCTTGTCCGCCGGCTTCTCTGGCGCTAGAAGGTCCTTCATCAGTGAGTATGTTCTGGATCCACAAACCGTCAGGAAATGAGCCCTGCGTTTGTCGCCCAAATCCTGTCCCAATCATTCCTTAGTGACAAAACTTTGCTGTAGTCTCTCAATAAAGTCGTCCCAATCATCACCAACACAGTACCTCTCTTCTGTGCTGCTAGTGGCCATGCTCGCGTGGTTTAAATCCCAGTTTCCCGTCACCAATGATAAGTCCTTACTATACAGTAAGGTCCATATTTAGAACTCAGCAGAGGAGGACAAAGGGTTTGATTAGGGCAGGGAAAATGGAGTACGAGAAGAAGCTTGCAGGGAACATTAAGACGGATTGCAAAAGTTTCTATAGATATGTAAAGAGAAAAAGGTTATTAAAGACAAACATAGGTCCCCTGCAGTCAGAATCAGGGGAAGTCATAACGGGGAACAAAGAAATGGCGGACCAATTGAACAAGTACTTTGGTTCGGTATTCACTAAGGAGGACACTAACAACCTTCCGGATATAAAAGGGGTCAGAGGGTCTAGTAAGGAGGAGGAACTGAGGGAAATCCTTATTAGTAGGGAAATTGTGTTGGAGAAATTGATGGGATTGAAGGCTGATAAATCCCCAGAGCCTGATGGACTGCATCCCAGAGTACTTAAGGAGGTGGCCTTGGAAATAGCGGATGCATTGACAGTCATTTTCCAACATTCCATTGACTCTGGATCAGTTCCTATCGAGTGGAAGGTAGCTAATGTAACCCCACTTTTTAAAAAAGGAGGGAGAGAGAAAACAGGGAATTATAGACCGGTCAGCCTGACCTCGGTAGTGGGTAAGATGATGGAATCAATTATTAAGGATGTCATAGCAGCGCATTTGGAAAGAGGTGACATGATAGGTCCAAGTCAGCATGGATTTGTGAAAGGGAAATCATGCTTGACAAATCTTCTGAAATTTTTTGAGGATGTTTCCAGTCGAGTGGACAAGGGAGAACCAGTTGATGTGGTATATTTGGACTTTCAGAAGGCTTTCGACAAGGTCCCACACAAGAGATTAATGTGCAAAGTTAAAGCACATGGGATTGGGGGTAGTGTGCTGACATGGATTGAGAACTGGTTGTCAGACAGGAAGCAAAGAGTAGGAGTAAATGGGGACTTTTCAGAATGGCAGGCAGTGACTAGTGGGGTACCGCAAGGTTCTGTGCTGGGGCCCCTGCTGTTTACACTGTACATTAATGATTTAGACGAGGGATTAAATGTAGTATCTCCAAATTTGTGGATGACACTAAGTTGGGTGGCAGTGTGAGCTGCGAGAAGGATGCTATGAGGCTGCAGAGTGACTTGGATAGGTTAGGTGAGTGGGCAAATGCATAGCAGATGAAGTATAATGTGGATAAATGTGAGGTTATCCACTTTGGTGGTAAAAACAGGGAGACGGACTATTATCTGAATGGTGACAGATTAGGAAAAGGGGAGGTGCAACGAGACCTGGGTGTCATGGTACATCAGTCATTGAAGGTTGGCATGCAGGTACAGCAGGCGGTTAAGAAAGCAAATGGCATGTTGGCCTTCATAGCGAGGGGATTTGAGTACAGGGGCAGGGAGGCATTGCTACAGTTGTACAGGGCCTTGGAGAGGCCACACCTGGAGTTTTGGTCTCCTAACCTGAGGAAGGACATTCTTGCTATTAAGGGAGTGCAGTGAAGGTTCACCAGACTGATTCCCGGGATGGCGGGACTGACCTATCAAGAAAGACTGGATCAACTGGGCTTGTATTCACTGGAGTTCAGAAAAATGAGAGGGGACCTCATAGAAACGTTTAAAATTCTGATGGGTTTAGACAGGTTAGATGCAGGAAGAATGTTCCCAATGTTGGGGAAGTCCAGAACCAGGGGTCACAGTCTAAGGATAAGGGGTAAGCCATTTAGGACCGAGATGAGGAGAAACTTCTTCACCCAGAGAGTGGTGAACCTGTGGAATTCTCTACCACAGAAAGTTGTTGAGGCCAATTCACTAAATATATTCAAAAAGGAGTTAGATGTAGTCCTTACTACTAGGGGGATCAAGGGGTATGGCGAGAAAGCAGGAATGGGGTGCTGAAGTTGCATGTTCAGCCATGAACTCATTGAATGGCGGTGCAGGCTAGAAGGGCCGAATGGCCTACTCCTGCACCTATTTTCTATGTTTCTATGTTTCTATGTTGACAGAAGGTCACTCTGTGACCAGGTAGCTTTATTACCAAGACTTCAAGTGATGAAGGTGGGTGGAGCTTCCCCTTTTATACCTGAAAGTCCAGGTTAGGAGTGTCTCCCACAAGTTCGCCCCTTGTGGTCAATGTTCTCAAGGTGTACAACTTAGGTCAGTTTATACATGGGTTACAATGATAGTTGAATACATGACAGCAAGGGTGCCCAAGAGCCTGTCGTAAGCGGTAAGGAGCATGGAGTAGTCCACCTTCCGCATTGTACACAGCTCTGCGCACACCATGGAGCTCATCATTGCCAGCGTGCAGATAATGGTGGACACCCAGACAGATGCGTGTCATGGGCAATGTGGTAGCTTCCATTGTGGCACAGGCAGAAGCAGCGCAACACCTTAGTGCTGCAATGGAGTCAATGGTTGCTCATATGGATGCTCAGACTGCTCTCATGCAGTCTCAGCTTGATGCCATGCAATGTCTTGGTGATGTCATGCAATCCATGCTGCATGCCACACAAGCCCTGACTGCTGCCATTGTCACTGGGTCCACCACAGTCGACCGGGGATCTCACAGTGTCGCAGCAGCCCAGCAAACTGTTTTCCATCAGATCAGTGTAGATGGTGAGGTGCTGCCCCGTGGAAGTGGCACTGGCTCAGTGGCGCAGGAACTTGTTGTCCTCTCTGAGGATGACAGCATTCCTGATCCCAACACTGCCTCTCTGCCATTGCACATGTCACTGCCTGTTACCCAGCCAGCCCAGACTGCCGCCGCCCAGCCTGAGGTGGTACAGCCTGCAGCCGTGCCTTCCAGGCCCAGAACTGGTCGAGGGCATCCTACAAGGCCATCTGTAGTCTCTGGTCCTGACATACAGCAGTCTTCCACCAGCCATGCTGCAGCCACAAGGGAGACACTGCGGAGAAGTTGTAGAATAGGTCATCGAAAAAGGGGCTATTCGGAAATACACAAGGGTGATGATTAAATACACAGTTATACATTTTATTCTTGTTTGATAAATGGTGATTGGAATGTTTAATGTTTGCTCATGTGTCTCTCATTTCAGTGCTGGGGATTTGGTATGGTAGGGCAAATTGATATGGTGATGGGGACATCCACAGGGACCGGGAAGTGGGTTGGAATTCAATGGAAACGAGCTCTGATGAAGTGCTCGCAGACCTCTCTTACAGGATTGCGATGGAGTCACTGCTTCCTCCGTCGCGGCTGTTGCTGCAGCTGCGCCTCCTCGTCTTCCTGCTCTTACTCCTCCTCCTGGTCCTCCTCCTCCTCCAGAGGTTGTGTGGCTATTCCTGGTGGCAATGGCTGTGCCCTCATAATGGCCAGGTTATGCAGCATGCAGCAGACGACGACAAATAGGGAGACCCGCTCAGGCGAGTACTGCAGGACTCCTCCCGAGCGGTCAAGGCAGCAGAACTGTTGCTTCAGCACTCTGATGGCCTGCTCAATGATGTTCCTGGTGGCCGCATGCTTGCCTTGTATGAGTGCTGGAGTGTTGGAGTTGTGGAGAGGTGTCATGAGCCAGGTGCATAGCGGATAGCCCTTGTCTCCAAGCAGCCAGCTGCAAGCTTCATTTGGGGGCTGCATCAGAGCTGGCACAGTGGTCTGGGGCAGGATGAAAGCATCGTGGTTGCTGCCAGGATAGCAGGCATTGATGGTCATTATTCTGTGTGTGTGGTCGCTCACCAACTGGTCATTCAGTGAGTGGTAGCCTGTGCGGTTATGGAAGATCTCTGGATTGTGCTGCAGGGCCCTCAAAGTGACATGGGTGCAGTCAATGGCACCCTGCACCATGGGGAAGCCCGCTATCCTGGCAAAGCCATATGCACGTTCGTGCTGCTTCTCTCTGCTCATGGGGAATGAGATGTAGTCCTTCTTCCTTCTGTACAGAGCATCTGTGACCTTACGGATGGAGCAATGGATCCCAAACTGGGAGATGTTGGAGATGCCTCTTGTTGCTCCCTGGAACAATCCATTGGCGTAGAAATTGAGAGTGATTGTAACCTTGACTGCTACTGAGAGAGCCGTCCTCAGCCTGGTGTGAGGTTTGAGGTCTGGTTGCAGCAGATGGCAAGTCCTTGCTGAAGCGTCGCCTTTGCACACCCTGCTCCTCAGTGAAATTGATGTAGAGCTGCTGACAGAATACCCTTGGAAGGTAAGGCCTTCTGTTGCCACCTGTGTGGCGCCTTCCTCCTCTGGCAGCATCTTGATGTGTTTCTCGCAGTGATGCTGAATGTGTTTCTCCATGTGCCCCTTCCTGTGGCTTGCTCCATGGGCCTCTGCCTGGGCCGTTCCCTCTCTTAGTCGCAGCCTTTCTCTCTCCCTCTGTCGATGCCTTTCCCTCTGCAATTGGCGGTGCCCTTGTCTTCAGCGAAGCATCCTCTGACATTGAAGTTGGAGCAGACAGTTGACTGGCAGCACAACCGCCATGAAGTGACAGAAATGGTAGAACATCGAAAGTGCCGTGAGTGATACAAGGGAAAAGGTAGGAGGCAGAACAATGGTTGAGCAAAAAAATCGCTGAGATCGGTCCAGCAGCCACTCTGGCTAACTGTTACAAACCAGAAATAGGTCATGGCCAATAAAAAATAACTTTCCAAGATGGTGCTTTTAAATAGCGCTGGCGCATCCTGTTCCTGACTGCAGCTCACCAGCTCAAGCTGTCATTGTCATCGTCAGGCGTCAAGATCAGTTGCGCGGGACAATTTGACTCCCATGGCAGTAAGGGGGCGATTCGCACGCCGATTATGTCATCATCGCCGCATGGCGCCAAGCGAGGTGCTCGCGCCAGGAGCGAGGCACTACCTCATAGCACCTCTACAAAATCATTGCCCAATTCCGTGCCGGGAGATTTGCTCACCGTGCCCGAGCGAAATCTATTTTGTGCCCCGTTAGCACCTCCCGGTGACGCTAATGGGCGTTGCTAGAAGGGGGCAATTTTGGCCGCTGAGTGTCAGAAAGTTATTCAACAGCTGAAGGAGCCTCAAAGCTAAACCTGATCCTGTCTCATCAACCAACATTCATAGACCCACACGTCCAGCAAGGGTTGGTGAATAGTAGTCAGGAGAAGGAACCCTGTCCAATTTCCTTCTCCCTAATGCAGGGATGCTGAAGCCGATTGTAGCACCCCTACCACCTCTCAGGCTGACAGTAGCTAACAGCACAGATCTGAGAATGAACCTGGGACCCTCCTGGTCTGGCTCAGCTACTCAGCCGATAAGCTTGTTAAGCCATGAGGGGAGAAAAATGAAAGATTTTATTTGTGAAAAAATAATTTAATTTTAAGGAGTATTAGATTTAACCGGTTTTATAAGTTTAAATCGATAACGGGTAAAAGCTGCAGATTGCTGGTGTAATGAATTGACATGCTAGCTAGGGGAAGTGCTGAGTAGAGTCTCAAACTCTCTCTCTCACTGAGAGAAGGAGAGGAGGAGGGAGAGGGAGTGGTGGGGTAGTCAGCAGGAGAACCTCTGCGGGCTGCTCTCACACATTTCCCAGTGACCCAATACACTGGTATGACTAGCACACTACATCATTGAGTGGGAAGTTACAGGTTTATTGTGCAGAGCTGCACACGATGCATTCACGACCTTGGCTGGGAGATTTAGAAAATACATTCCAAGGTGAGGCAATTGCGCAGAAGGAGGGAGAGAATAATTGGCGGAAGAGTGGTGCTGGTTTGCTGTTTGCACATTTCCCAGTTGTAAAACACCACTGACAGTGGTCTGGGACCAGGTTGCTTGCTATCCTATTTGTTACAGAATGGTCTTTGAGAGAAGAAGACATACATAGGCGAAAAATACAAATGAAAGGAAAAATGAAAAAGAACTCTAGTTACAGGCTGGAATATTTTATCTTATGATGCATTCCACAATAAATCATCCCACAGTAAATATTTGGTCCCTTTCTCTGGAATGACAGCTTGACAGTTAAGTTGTCTTTTTCGAGCAGCAGTTGGGAGATATTACATTGTGATTAAAAAAAAACCCGATGGTATTCAGTATAAAAGCCTCCGGCTAGACTGTGCAAACTCTTTTGCCCATGGGCATGTGATTGATCCAGCTCTTATTATCTTATACCCAGACAATAATGAATGAGAAGGTGTGTATGTTTTGAAGGTTTTAAATCATACCTGAGTTTGTTTAGGCATGAGGCAAACACAAGTGGACCCTTATTATACACCTACCTTGAGTTCATTATCGCCATGAAATAATAGGAATGTGTATTTCTCTTTATTTTTTAATAGCATGATTGAATGTGCTTTTCATCACAAGCAGCAATTCTCTTGATTCCGAGCAGTGAGAGGCTCTTCACTGAGCACAAGTGTCGGTGCATCAGAAGCCATACAAACAATTCTCACCCAATCAAATCGCCCCTTTTATCCTCATCTATAATCTAATTAAGCAATAATCTATGAATGCACATACTGTAGCAGGGAATTGAGGTATAGGTCAGCTGATTGAAGAACAAGGCCATAGATCAAGCCCTTCAATCGACTGGCCTATTTTCAATTCCCTGCTATAACGCGTACACTTGAATATTATTCCTGTTCAGCCATGCCTTTAAAGTGTGGAAGGAAATGATTTATTTCATGAAGAAGTTGATCATGATATACATTTAAAAGCAGTGCCTGTGTCACACAGCCTGCTCAAGGTGCAGCGGGCAAGCTGCCTTGAGAATATTTCGTCAATCGAGCTAGACAAGGATGGTTGGTGGGTGGTGAATCCAAATACGATTAGCCACAGATTTGGTTGAATACTTCATAATATATTTATTCCTACATTATGAATTTGCAGAATATATTTTTTTCTGAAGTTGCATGCACAAAAATAATTGCATCCAGTACTCAAAGGGCAGAAACAAAATAGTATTCTATGAAATGTATGATTTCCTGTGACAGGACCATTGGTTTACTTGGTTAATTGGTATTTCATTGATATCATAATTTTTCAATGCAGTGACATTTTATCTGCTGAACTATTTAATATTTTATGCAGAGCTTACATAAAGTTCATAAGATATGCATTTGCAATCTGCTGCTAGTGCAGACACTTAACACATCTGAGCTGGGAGTAGGGAGAATGGCGAGCTCTGAGCACCAATGGCTTGGAGCCACTAGAAAGCTCTCAATAAACATGCAGTTCCAATCTGCCTGTGTCTCAGGTCCTCATGTTGTTCTGCTTCATCGCTGCTGCTGTGAAGACCAAATTTTACAAAAATGAGCTGTGGAAAATAATTGCAATAACTAATTGCATATATGTTAACAAGGAGCGCAAGGCTTGTGCTTATGTAGGTTTGATTAGAATGTCAGAGCTGGTTTAATGAATATTGTAATGTATTTGTTTCATGGGTTCTTTGCTTAAGAATTCATAGCAACACATTGCTATTAAGAACTAGTCAGTTTATTAACAAAAGTTTAACAATCACACAACACGTTACCAGTTCATCCACTAGGCTCACAACTGCATACCTCATCGTGGATGACCTAGACCCAACTGACTGGGTTTTTATTGAGTCTTGTGAACATCACATGATTGGCTAAGCCACTCACAATGAGCATACTCACAGGTGCATACATTATAAATATACTTCACCTTATGCGGAAGCAGTCTCTCATCGGAGAATGAAAAATGGGCACCTTATTTGTTGAAACCTAATTTTTCTATTTTTATTTTCACTGAAACTGCTCACATCAATACACCCTACTACAGCAAGAAATCCAGAGAGGTAGTTTGTAGATTCTATTATGGATAGGTTGATGTGTATGATGTGACCTCAAAAGAAAGCAAAATGTCTGCAAGCTTAAGTATCCCTAATATTTGTTATTGTCGATACAGGTTGAGCGTCCAAAATCCGGAGTTCCGAAATTCGGAATGTATCGGAATCCATACAGCAGGCTGATCCGTGGCGAGATCGTCTGGAAACTGGAAAAAGTTCCGAAATCTGGATTCCCCGCCTTAGCCGCCTGACCTCCCCCAGCCTCGACCCTACCTCCCCCGACCTTGGCCCGATCTCCCACCACCTTGGCCCGATCTCCCCCACCCCCCCCTTACCTCGGCCGCCCGATCCCCACCTCCCCTACCCTCCCCTGCCCTCCCTCCCCTCTCTTCCCTCCCCTACCTACCACGGCCCAGGCAAAGATGTTCCGAAATCCAGAAATTCCTGGAATCCGGAACGGCCTCGGTCCCGAGGTTTCCGGATTTCGGACGTCACACCTGTATCTAATGAAGATGGTGCCTTATAAACTTTTCCAACCAAGTCAAATTTCAAAAGGGATGGTGCTTGCCTTCCCTAGGGCACTATAATGTAAATATCTCGGGGCTGAAATTCAGGGTCTCAAAGAGACTCATTAGTGCCCATTTGCGGCGGTCATTTCTAAAAATCGAATAGCCGCTGCTTTGAGGTTAACAGGCCGACCCAACCTAAATTCAGGTCGGGGATTTTTTGGCCTGGACCCCATGCCGCCCAAATGGTATTACCGGCAGCAAAATGAATAAAACAACAATAAAAATACTTACCTAGCGATTTTCATCTCACTTTGTGGATCCTCCACCGCGCGGTGGTCCCGACAGGTTTCCCCGCCGGTGCTCCTCTGCAGAATGACCTTAAAAGGGAGGGCCCACTGCCTCGGCCGCAGTTCAAGAATTTTTTCCAGCCAACTTGACGATCGGCCGGCAAAATACTGGCCCTGGGTTCGGCCTGGCCCCCAATGGGTAGCCTGGCACCCCCTCTTAGGTGCCAGGCCGCTGGTCCAGCTGAAACCCTCCCTAGTGGCCCAGTGGCCAAAGTTAAAAAATAGCCAGAATCTCTCCCCTTTAACAGAGGTGAGCGAGCGTGGTAATGCACATGTGCTGTGATGTCACCACGCTGATTGACAGTGGCAGGCGGGCCCTCCGATCCATTTACAGCCACTCTGTTTGGCTTTGAGTGTAAGGTCTGCCCTCATTATGATCCATTTCTTGCAGGACTTTGAAAAAAATTCAAAGTCCTGAAAATGGATCGACCAGGAGATCCAGCAGTACATACCAGCTTTCTGGTGCATCTGAATTTCTGCCCCGTAGTGAGCACTGAACCTGTCTTTGTATCCTTCTGACCGGTCTGAAGGGTCTAGAACTAGGGCTCATAGTCTCAGGATAAGGGGTCGACTCTTTATGACTGAGATGAGGAGCAATTTCTTCACTCGGTGGTGAATCTTTGGAATTCTCTACCAGATGGCTGTGGATGCTCAGTCGTTGAGTATATTCAAGACTGAGATAGATAGATTTTTGGACTCTAGGGGAATCAAGGAATATGTGGATCGGGTGGGAAAACTGAGTTGAGGTCGAAGATCTTAGTGAATGGCGGAGCAGGACGCGAGGGGCCATATGGCCTACTTCAGCTCCTATTTCTTATGTTCTTATGACCAGGCAGCAATATTTATCTCTTCATGTGGTCTTTTGTCACACGAAGCTAGGCTTTCTCCACCAAACATACCAGATAACTTGGCTTTCTTTTTATCCTGTGTGCTAAATTCGCAGTTCCCTCTTGTCTCCTGTCTATTTCTTCACCTTATCCCTCAAACCAAACTCTCTCTTGCCTCCACGTAATTCTTTCTCTTGACTTGATTCCCTATAGCGGACGGGCCCTTCTCTGGTTTGGAAATATCGCTCTGTAACTGTCTTTTTAAGTGGTGGATATGTGTTCTCCATGGTGATTTTTACATCTGATTTTTCCTTCTATTCTAACCTCCCTTCACAAATTGTGGGGACTTCCCTGATTTCACTCTCTACCTTTTCCTCTTGATGGCACAGCTAAGATCTGCAATTCTGGAAAAGTCTCTCTAAATACTGTGTGTTGCATTATGCTGCTTTAGTGATATGTTTTACCATCCAACCTCTCTCCTATGGCTGTCTGGATCCCAATTGAAATAATTAGCACAATCTAAGCCCAGAATCCAATACGTGTATGCCAAGAGCAGAAAACTCAATGTGCATCCTTACTCAAACAATGCTGGTTGGTGTGAGAAATGGAAATACCACATTAGTGTGCTCTGAAGCTAAAGATCACTGTTTGTACTCTTTACCTTGTGTGTTCTAACTGATCCAGCAATAGTTGATACTGGAATTAGGTGCAAAAATGTGGATAGTATTCTGATCCTTCTCACTTAGTCAAGAATAATAAGTCACAAGAAAGAAGTGCAAAAAGGGATGAGAGTTGTTTGATACCAATGGGCTTTGGTCCCATATGGCAGCATTAAAAAAGGCAAAGATTGACTTAATTCTACATGTAGGGAAGAAGGTAATTAAATCTGGAAATAGACTTACTTGGGAGAGTTGGGATAGGGGAATTAGCATTTAATATTTTTAATTAATATTTTCCTCCTTTTTCTTCTCTCCCCTGTTCCTTTCCTGAAGTGGTTGATTATTTGCTAGGGTACACTGATCCTCTAGTATCTAGCCCAAGTGGGCATTCTTCATATGTAAGGTTAGAAATGGAGGGCTAGATTTTTCACACCATCCATCTATGGCCCATCTATCACCCAAAACGGACCTTTATTGCTCATTTTGAGCAAAAAGTGGAAACTAGGCCCAAAACATCGCTGGAAAAACAGGTGCCTAAGTTTCCACTTTGATCACCGAGATGATCGCCCAAATGATCGCCCACACCAAGGGCCCAAGTTTCGAGCCGTGCCTAGAACGGCGCAGTCCTGACCTGGACGCCCGTTTTTCGCGCCACAAAGTGCGCCTAAAAAAAACCTCCAGATTCTCCACCTCCCTGTAGGTCCTCTGGCCCTCGGCGCATCGCAGCAGGAGCTGTAGGGGGCGGAGCCAGGTCCCTGCGCCGAAAACAGTGCCGGGACCTCTGCACATGCGCGCTGCAGTGGGCACGCAAGTGCAGTAGCTCCAGGCGCCCGAAACTGTGTGGGAGGGGCCGAAGCACACAGCCCCTAGCCCTGGCCGAATGGCCTCACTGGGGCTGCGTGAATAAGGATCCTCCCACGGCCAGCTCCTGCTTCTTGCCGACCCGACTCGACTCCCGTTTCCCGCCTCCGGGCCGGACCCGACACCGACCCGACTCGACTCCCGTTTCCCGCCTCCGGGCCGGACCCGACACCGACCTGACACCCGCTTCCACCACCCCCCCTCCGCCCCCGGACCCGACCCGACCCAACCCGACCCCCCGGACTGGACCCGACGCGACTCCCGCTCCCCCCTCCCCGGATTGGATCCGACCTGACCTCCCTCTCCCCGACCTGACCTCCCTCTCCCTCCCTCCCCCCGACCCGAACCGAACTGACCTCCCTCCCACCACCCCCCCCCGACCCGACCCAACGCCATTACCTGTAAATCTGGTGCTGGAGACAGGCCCGGCTCGAAGTCTCGGGCCCGGCCCGTTCAGCCTCCCTCCCTCTTCTCCTTCCCCCCCCCCCCAATCTCCTTCCCCCCGCCCCCCCGCAATCTCCTTCCCCCCCCCAATCTCCTTCCCCCCACCAATCTCCTTCCCCCCCCCCCACAATCTCCTTCCCCCCCATCGCCTTTCTCCCCCTTCTCCCCTTTATCCCCTTCTCCCCCCTCTCCCCTTCCCCCTTCTCCCCCCTCCCCCCCTTCTCCCCATCCCTCCCCCTTCTCCCCATCCCTCCCCCTTCCCTCCCTCTGCTCCCCCCCTCTCTCCCTCAACCCCCTCCTCCCCCTCCCCTTGCTGTCAGAAACACAGACACTGACAGACAGAGAATGAGAGACACACACAGACAGACAGAGAGATAGAGACACTGACAGAGACACACTGCGGGGGGGGTGGGGGGGGGGGGCGGGCATCCCAGCACGCTGTTGGAGGGCTCCCGGTGCTGCAGTCGGTAAGTAGAAAATGTTTTATTTATTGATATATTTTTTTTTAAATTATTTCTTATTAATTTTTTTGGATTGATTTATTGGTTGATTTATTGATGTATTTATTATTTATTATTGATGATGGCTCTTTATTTGTAAAACTGAAGTGTTTAATATTTGTAAACTTCCCTTTAAACCCCCCCCCCCCCCATTCCCTATGCCTGAGGTGTAACCTACGCCTGATTTTCGAAAGTGTAGACAAGGTTTTTTCGAGCATACAAATATCTTCACTTACTCCATTCTAAGTTAGTTTGGAGTAAGTTTTCACTGACGAAACTTTGAAAACAGGCGTAAGTGGCCGGACACGCCCCCTTTTGAAAAAAAAATTCTGTTCCAAAGTGAAACTGTTCTAACTGACTAGAACTGGAGCAAACTAAATGACGAGAATTCCGATTTCTAAGATACTCCGTTCTACACCAGTTGCTCCTAAAAATCAGGAGCAAATCATGTGGAAACTTGGGGCCCAAGTTTCAGCACCTAGCATTCACTTTGCTGGGCCAATGTAAGGCCCAAAAGAAATAGTTGCTTTTTCTGGACCTAAGAGAAGGATAATGGGCACTACGGACACCATTTTGAACTTCAGAGGAAGGATGGAGGATTAGTTGTGAGTTTTTTTGGAGTTAATTTAAAGATAATTGTACTCAGAATATTGGGACATAGAAACATAGAAACATAGAAAATAGGTGCAGGAGTAGGCCATTCGGCCCTTCTAGCCTGCACCGCCATTCAATGAGTTCATGGCTGAACATGCAACTTCAGTACCCCATTCCTGCTTTCTCACCATACCCCTTGATTCCCCTAGTAGTAAGGACTTCATCTAACTCCTTTTTGAATATATTTAGTGAATTGGCCTCAACAACTTTCTGTGGTAGAGAATTCCACAGGTTCACCACTCTCTGGGTGAAGAAATTCCTCCTCATCTCAGTCCTAAATGGCTTCCCCCTTATCCTTAGACTGTGTCCGCTGGTTCTGGACTTCCCCAACATTGGGAACATTCTTCCTGCATCTAACCTGTCTAACCCCGTCAGAATTTTAAAAGTTTCTATGAGGTCCCCTCTCATTCTTCTGAACTCCAGTGAATACAAGCCCAGTTGATCCAGTCTTTCTTGATAGGTCAGTCCCGCCATCCCGGGAATCAGTCTGGTGAACCTTCGCTGCACTCCCTCAATAGCAAGAATGTCCTTCCTCAGGTTAGGAGACCAAAACTGTACACAATACTCCAGGTGTGGCCTCACCAAGGCCCTGTACAATTGTAGCAACACCTCCCTGCCCTTGTACTCAAATCCCCTCGCTATGAAGGCCAACATGCCATTTGCTTTCTTAACCGCCTGCTGTACCTGCATGCCAACCTTCAATGACTGATGTACCATGACACCCAGGGGGTCTCGTTGCACCTCTCCTTTTCCTAATCTGTCTCTCTGTTTTTACCACCAAAGTGGATAACCTCACATTTATCCACATTATACTTCATCTGCCATGCATTTGCCCACTCACCTAACCTATCCAAGTCGCTCTGCAGCCTCATAGAATCCTCCTTGCAGCTCACACTGCCACCCAACTTAGTGTCATCCGCAAATTTGGAGATACTACATTTAATCCCCTCGTCTAAATCATTAATGTACAGTGTAAACAGCTGGGGCCCCAGCACAGAACAGAACCTTGCGGTACCCCACTAGTCACTGCCTGCCATTCTGAAAAGTCCCCATTTACTCCTACTCTTTGCTTCCTGTCTGACAACCAGTTCTCAATCCATGTCAGCACACTACCCCCAATCCCATGTGCTTTAACTTTGCACATTAATCTCTTGTGTGGGACCTTGTCGAAAGCCTTCTGAAAGTCCAAATATACCACATCGACTGGTTCTCCCTTGTCCACTCTACTGGAAACATCCTCAAAAAATTCCAGAAGATTTGTCAAGCATGATTTCCCTTTCACAAATCCATGCTGACTTGGACCTATCATATTACCTCTTTCCAAATGCACTGCGATGACATCCTTAATAATTGATTCCATCATTTTACCCACTACCGATGTCAGGCTGACCGGTCTGTAATTCCCTGTTTTCTCTCTCCCTCCTTTTTTAAAAAGTGGGGTTACATTGGCTACCCTCCACTCCATAGGAACTGATCCAGAGTCAATGGAATGTTGGAAAATGACTGTCAATGCATCCACGATTTCCAAGGCCACCTCCTTAAGTACTCTGGGATGCAGTCCATCAGGCCCTGGGGATTTATCGGCCTTCAATCCCATCAATTTCCCCAACACAATTTCCTGACTAATAAGGATTTCCCTCAGTTCCTCCTCCTTACTAGACCCTCTGACCCCTTTTATATCCGGAAGGTTGTTTGTGTCCTCCTCAGTGAATACCGAACCAAAGTACT
This sequence comes from Pristiophorus japonicus, assembly GCF_044704955.1. Lineage (NCBI taxonomy): Eukaryota > Metazoa > Chordata > Chondrichthyes > Pristiophoridae > Pristiophorus > Pristiophorus japonicus. The sequence goes on from NC_091988.1 coordinate 56,066,223, forward strand.
TGTTCAATTGGTCCGCCATTTCTTTGTTCCCCGTTATGACTTCCCCTGATTCTGACTGCACAGGGACAGGGAATATAAATAGGTATTATCAAGTTATTTTGGAAAATCGCTTTTACATAGTGAAGTTATTTACTGATATTGTTGGGACTTATCAAACTGACTGGTATATAGCGTAGAGAGTGCAGAGTATAGTGATTAGAGAGTATAGACTATAGAGTAGAGTAGTGAGATTATTAAAAGTAGTAAAAGCAATTATTGATAGTGATATGGGGCCTATGCTTTCCCTGCCTTTAATTGTAACTGCTCACACACTGGTTACTGAAAGGATCAATCAAAGAGATGGCAGAGAAATGCGTAGATGGAGACGAAGACAGAGGAGGAGATCGTATAGCCAACGAAGGTACTTGGAAAAGCAATCTTACCTGAACTTGTCTGAAAATGTTTGTCTTAGGAGGCTGTGATTCCGGAAGTAGGTCATCGATGAGATATGTCAACTCGTCAAGGGTGATCTGCAGCCTTCCAGCACCATCAGAACCGCACTGTCCATTGAGGTGAAGGTTACTGCTGCCCTAGCCTTCTACGCATCGGGATCTTTTCAGGCTTCAGCTGGCGACAGCTGCCATATCTCTCAGCATGCTACACACTGCTGCATTCGACAGGTGACTGAAGCCCTTTACGCTCGCAGGATGGACTTCATAAGCTTCCCAATGACCAGGGAGGCAGAGACCGAGAGGGCTTTGGGTTTCTCGAGAATAGCAGAATTCCCCAAAGTGCAGGGGGAAAATAGACTGCATGCACATTGCCCTGAAAGCACCCTTAAAGAACGCAGAGGTCTTTCGTAACAGAAAGGGGTTCCACTCACCAAATGTGGTTGACCACAATCAAACAATTTTGACAGTGAATGCTACATTTCCTGGCAGCATCCATGATGAGCACATCTTACGTGAAAGTGCTATCCCTGACCTGTTTGTCAATCAGCCAGAAGGTCACAGTTGGATGCTGGGGGATAAAGTGTATGGCCTTGCCAGTTGGCTGATGAACCCTCTGTGTAATCCCATCACTGAAGCACTGAAAGTCACATAGCGACTCGCAACATCGTTGAAAAGATAATTGGAGTCCTAAAGCAGAGCTTCAGATGCCTGGATCATTCTGGAGGCAGCCTACAGTAGCACCCTGACCAGGTCGCAGAGTTTATTGTGGTGTGTTGCATGCTGCATAACCTAGCTATAAAGAGAGGACAAGTAATGCCAGATTCGGGCTGCAGGTCCACCTCCACAAGAAGGGGAGACCGAAGAGCCAGCCGGCGAGGATGAAGAGGAGGAAGAGGCGGAAGAGGATGCAGGCGAAGACATAGGGGAGCTCACTCAGCCTGGCGATCTAGCACCGGTACCACACCCCTCCCGAAGACCATTAGCCAGTGGCAATTACACGGCCGCTAAGCTGTTGCATCAGCAGCTCATTAATGAACGCTTTGCATGAACTATCATTGTGGATATTCAAATGTTCATTTACAGTTAGGGTTAATCAAAAGTTTCATTTGCGTGGGTTTCCTTGTTGTCTTGCCTGCACTGGCCTATCATCGGAATTAATGCTTAGTTTAAGTAAAGTTTAAGTTTAAGTAAAGTACTGGTATAATAAAAGAATAAACAAATATGGATGAACAATTGTAAATTTGATAACTAATGTAACTAAGAGAGGAGGCACAAAATTTGTTGAATTAAATAATTTTTTTTAATCAACAAAGATAGAAAAAGAATTTTTAATAAACTATTTAACAACACCCTCCCTCCAACCCCCACCCCCCTGCACCAACCCACCCTTCCCTCAAATCCCCAAAATGTTAACAATTAAGAAAATAAGAAAAAACAGTTGAACATTGAACATTGAACATTGAACATTGAAACTTTTGAAAAACACTCCCCCCTCCCTACCTGCGGCCACGTTTCCCTCCAGATCCTGTCCTACCCCGTGTTCATACCCCACCCGCCCGTTTTGGTCTACGCAGACCGACACGAACGCGTTGTGCAGTGTGGGACGGCAAGACTTCATGCCGTGGTGGAGGTGATGACGGAGTGGAAGCAGAAGCCTGAGGCTCCACTTCTGAGTCAGGAGGAACTGTGTCCTCCGTACTCACTTGCGTGCTCGGGGTCTCGCTACAAGTTGACAAGACACCTTGGGGTGCAGCGCCGTGTCCAGCCAGCAACGCATGCCATAGGGCATTGGTTGCGACTGTCTGCTGTCAAATGGCCTCCAACGTCTCCCATGCTGTCTGTGCTTGACCAGTTAGAGAAGTTCGTGCAGAACTCGCTCCAGGTTGTTGGAAACTGGCTCCAGTTCGCGGAGAACTAGCTCCAGTTTGCAGAGAAACCCGCGAAACCCTGGATAAGGTCGCGACCGATCGTGATTGTCTCCCTGCACAGGTATAATAAGCTCTCCGTCTGGCCCTTCATGTTAAGCGATTGCTCACTCCACTGACCGGACCTCCGTGGGGTCGACGTTTGCAATATTACGCGCCTTGGCGTCACCACCTGCACACCGCTTGGTCCCGGTGCATCATCCATCTCAATAGAGATGGCCGCAGGTTGTTCGCCCCCCCACAAAAAAAATGTCATCGTCTTCTTCCTCCTCCTCCTCCTCCTCCTCCTCCTCCTCCTCTTGCTCCTGCTCAACATGAGTCAGCAGTGCCTCCTCTTCCGCCTCTTTCTCCTGCGAAGTATTTGATGGCACGGGAGTAGTGGATGTCTCCACTGACTCTACGGACACTTGACCTCAGAAAGACGAATAAAATTTCTAAACAACTTATAACAATACATATCAATATTTCAATAACCCAAAACATTACAATACTTTTCAATACCCCATATGTACAAGGCTTCACCAGGGCTAACATGACCTCATTCGTAGATCAAGAGTACATCAAAATTATATATCAAATTGCATTATAATTGCATAACATTACATGCGCAACTACGATATTTTTAGTATGTATTTAGTAATGTTTGACACATTGCACAGTGCACAGTTCCCATTACTCATGAGACTCAAGGGTGGGTTCGGCTATGGGTTGTGACCGAACGGCTTTCAGGCCCCACCAAGGCGACTGCAAGCTCCTCGTATTCATTGAGTATATGGACCGTAGCAGAGCCGCCGCCTGTCCTCCTTTGCTCTGAACGGTTGATAGATATCTTCTTCTCTAAATGATAAGATAACATTGCACGGCATAAGCTAATGGATTTGGCAATAAACATTTAAGACTAACAGATTTTAAATAATACATATGGATGATTTTAAATATAAATTTCAACTTACTCTGGCTGCAGCCAGCAGGCTGTTCCATCTTTTATGGCACTGGTCTGGTGTGCGCGCTTCGTTTGATGCCGATGTGACCACGTCAGCAATCTCAGCCTACATTCATCTATATGCACAGGGTGGAGGTTTCCCATGCTCACCCCGTGTCAAGTCCTCCCACCTTGTGCTCACAATATTTACGAGGGCCTCGTTGGCCTCCTCACTATAGGGTTTGGCCCTTCTCCTCTCACTTTCTCCTTCCATTGCTATTTTTTTATATATTGCAGTATTTCAGAATTTAAATACTGTAACAAATATATAATTATACTTATAATGATTTTAAATTAAAAAAGAATCCTAAGATCTTTCAAATTTGTTATTTTTAATTTTAAATACAAGATACTATCCACCGAACACAAAAGCCTCTCTCCTTCTCTCTCTCTCTCTCTCTGACCCTCCCTGTGCTTCTGAGCATGTGTGATGATCCCTGACCTCTCAAAACGCGGCAAAGGATATCAAACTCAAAGGATGCGCAGAATAGCGTTGCTGGGGAAGCTTTTTTGTCTTCTTTGACTTCTGTTTTCGATGGGCGATCGTAAGATCGCCGAAAAATCACATCGCCCATTTGACATCGCCAGGGTAAGGCCAAGTGGAAAACCGAAAAAAAAATGGGCCTTGTGCCGGCGATCAGCAAGGCTGAGATGTCCCACATTGCTGGAACATGGCCCATTTTTTTGGGGCCTTAGCCACCTCGTGGAAAGTCTAGCCCGGAGTGTCAGCAGGCTATTTGACTATGAAGGGGTTCACTGTTGAACCTAATCCTGTCACCCAATGTCCACACAGATCCACTTCTAATTGGATGATGATCAGAAAAAGGAAAACCTACGAGCGGAGAGGACAATTGTAACACCCCTGATACCACCATCACTGTCACCATAGACTGGGATATTTCTGATTCATGTACTCACTGACTTAATCAGCTGCACCATTGAGGGAGATGGGTTTATTTATGAGATAATCAGGTGCAAGTTCATTGAATGCAGCACAAATGGATTTTGATGAATGTCAATGATTGAACATGCAGGATAATTCTATTTATACCAGACTGTCTAAGTCAGTAGATTCCAGAAATATTTCTTTAAAATTACATAGCATATACAGTACAGAAACAGGCCATTCAGCCCAACGAGTCTGTGCTGGTGTTTATACTCGTCCCAATCTATCTGCCTCATCTCAGCCTTTCAGCAAATCTTCCTATTCCCTTTTCTCTCATGTACTTGTCTAGTTTCCCTTTGAAAGCATCTAAGCTCTTTGCCTCAACCACTTCCCATGTTACCGAGTTCCACATTCTAACCACTCTCTGAGTAAAGAAATGTCTCCTTATTTCTCTATTGGATTTATTAGTGACTATCTTGTATTTACATAGAAACATAGAAACATAGAAAATAGGTGCAGGAGTAGGCCATTCAGCCCTTCTAGCCTGCACCGCCATTCAATGAGTTCATGGCTGAACATGCAACTTCAGTACCCCATTCCTGCTTTCTCGCCATACCCCTTGATCCCCCGAGTAGTAAGGACTTCATCTAACTCCCTTTTGAATATACTTAGTGAATTGGCCTCAACTACTTTCTGTGGTAGAGAATTCCACAGGTTCACCACTCTCTGAGTGAAGAAGTTTCTCCTCATCTCGGTCCTAAATGGCTTACCCCTTATCCTTAGACTGTGACCCCTGGTTCTGGACTTCCCCAACATTGGGAACATTCTTCCTGCATCTAACCTGTCTAAACCCGTCAGAATTTTAAACGTTTCTATGAGGTCCCCTCTCATTCTTCTGAACTCCAGTGGATACAAGCCCAATTGATCCAGTCTTTCTTGATAGGTCAGTCCCACCATCCCGGGAATCAGTCTGGTGAATCTTCGCTGCACTCCCTCAATAGCAAGAATGTCCTTCCTCAAGTTAGGAGACCAAAACTGTACACAATACTCCAGGTGTGGCCTCACCAAGGCCCTGTACAACTGTAGCAACACCTCCCTGCCCCTGTACTCAAATCCCCTCGCTATGAAGGCCAACATGCCATTTGCTTTCTTAACCGCCTGCTGTACCTGCATGCCAACCTTCAATGACTGATGTACCATGACACCCAGGTCTCGTTGCACCTCCCCTTTTCCTAATCTGTCACCATTCAGATAATAGTCCGTCTCTCTGTTTTTACCACCAAAGTGGATAACTTCACATTTATCCACATTATACTTCATCTGCCATGCATTTGCCCACTCACCTAACCTATCCAAGTCACTCTGCAGCCTCATAGCATCCTCCTCGCAGCTCACACTGCCACCCAACTTAGTGACATCCGCAAATTTGGAGATACTACATTTAATCCCCTCATCTAAATCATTAATGTACAGTGTAAACAGCTGGGGCCCCAGCACAGAACCTTGCGGTACCCCACTAGTCACTGCCTGCCATTCTGAAAAGTACCCATTTACTCCTGCTCTTTGCTTCCTGTCTGACAACCAGTTCTCAATCCACGTCAGCACACTACCCCCAATCCGATGTGCTTTAACTTTGCACATTAATCTCTTGTGTGGGACCTTGTCGAAAGCCTTCTGAAAGTCCAAATATACCACATCAACTGGTTCTCCTTTGTCCACTTTACTGGAAACATTCTCAAAAAATTCCAGAAGATTTGTCAAGCATGATTTCCCTTTCACAAATCCATGCTGACTTGGACCTATCATGTCATATCTTTGCAAATGCGCTGCTATGACATCCTTAATAATTGATTCCATCATTTTACCCACTACTGAGGTCATGCTGACCGGTCTATAATTCCCTGTTTTCTCTCTCCCTCCTTTTTTAAAAAGTGGGGTTACATTGGCTACCCTCCACTTGATAGGAACTGATCCAGAGTCAATGGAATGTTGGAAAATGATTGTCAATGCATCCGCTATTTCCAAGGCCACCTCCTTAAGTACTCTGGGATGCAGTCCATCAGGCCCTGGGGATTTATCGGCCTTCAATCCCATCAATTTCCCCAACACAATTTCCCGACTAATAAAGATTTCCCTCAGTTCCTCCTCCTTACTAGACCCTCTGACCCCTTTTATATCCGGAAGGTTGTTTGTGTCCTCCTTAGTGAATACCGAACCAAAGTACTTGTTCAATTGGTCTGCCATTTCTTTGTTCCCCGTTATGACTTCCCCTGATTCTGACTGCCCCTAGTTTTGGATTCGCCCACATGGAACATTCTCTTCAAAACTACCCTGTCCAACCTGTTCATAATTTTAAAGATCTTGATCAGATCTCCTCTATGTCTTCTCTTTTCTAAAGAAGAAAGCCCTAACCTGTATAACCTTTCCGATAACTGTAATCTCTCAGTTCTGGTACCATCATTGTAAATCTTGTATGCACTTTCTCCAGTGCTTCTATGTCCTTTTTCTATGTACACTTATAGTAATAAGCAAGAAATTCTTAAGATCAAAAATGTGAATTACTCTCATGCCAATCATCCTAACTTTCAGAACCCCATTTTAGGGATAAGCTGCCATAATCCTTCAAATTCTGCTAGTATCTAAAATCCTCCACGTATGGTATATTCGGGTTTCTGGGCAAAAAGGGACAATTTCATGGTGGTTCGGCTTCATCTGGTAGAGAACTGCATCAACATAGAATGGGGCAATTTGAGAAGCACTAAAAGAACCCCAAACATTCAGAGAAGATTGGGACCTTCACACAAATCTGTGCTGAGTTTGTGATGTTAGATTGTCCCATAGTAAGTGGAATCAGAATTCCAATAAATCTTGGGGTAGTTAACAATTTTCTGGATTGCATTAATTCAAAACAGGTATTAAAAAATGTTTCCATTGCCTTCTTGTTTTCCAGCAAATTAACTTTATGATCTTCTTACTTACCCCCAAATCCCTCTATGCTTTGTATCACCAGCAATCTCTTTCAGCCATACATAGACTACACTCTTCCAACACCACCCTACGTATATATGTCCACAGATCCTTAAAGGTAGTAGGACAGGTCGATAAGGTAGTTAAAAGGGCATACGGAATGCTTTCCTTTATTAGCCAAGGCATAGCATACAAGAGCAGAGAAGTTATGCTAGAACTGTCTACGACACTAGTTAGACCACAGCTTGAGTACTGATCACCACATTACAGGAAGGATGTGATTGCATTAGAAAAAATGCAGAGAAGATTTACGAGGATCTTGCCAGGACTGGAAAACTTTAGCTATGAGGAAAGATTGGAAAGGCTGGGGTTGTTTTCCTTAGAACAGAGTAGGCTGAGGGGAGATTTAATTGAGGTGTATAAAATTATGAGGGCGCTAGATAGAGTGGATAGGAAGGACCTATTTCCTTTAGCAGAGGGATCAATAACCAGGGGGCATAGATTTAAAGTCATTGGTAGAAGGATTTGAGGGGAGATGATGAAGAATATCTCCACCCAGAGGTTGGTGGGGGTCTGGAACTCATTGCCTGAAAGGGTGGTAGAGGCAGAAACCCTCATTGCATTTAAAAGGTACTTGGATGTGCACTTAAACAGCCATAACCTACAGGGCTACAGATCTAGAGCTGGAAGGTGGGATTAGGTTGGGTAACTCTTTTTCGACCGGCATGGACACGATGGGCCGAATGACCTCCTTCTGTATCTTAATTTTCTATGATTCTATGATGTTACCGCTTGTTCCTCATTTTTGGCTATTTGTTCAACCATAATGTCCTTGCCCTCTGGAACTCTCTCCCCTAGTACCTCTGTCTTGTTACCTTCTGCTCTGCCTTCAAAAGTCTCTTTAAAATAGCAGTGAGAATACTGAACATTATGCGCACTTATTTTCCAGGGAGTTGGTCGCATGCTCCAGAAACTTTTGATTTATCATATTTAATTTGGTGCATTTTTCCAGTATTTTGGAATAGTCTGTTATATACACATACATATGTATGCTAATCCATGAAATGCAAAAACACACCAATTAAAACACATGGAACAGATTCCCATGATTGTTAAGGGAATTTATCCAATCTAATTCATACAGGCCGGTGAAGGCCTGTCAATTTGCCAAGATGTAGCAAGCCATCCACCACCAGGAGAACTAGCCAGGTGGATTACAGGAGCAAGAGCAGGGGAATCATCAGGACAGCCAGCAGGAGCAGCTGAGGAATCATTAGCAGGAGAGCTTATAGGGGCAGGAGTGGCAGGAGCAGCATTAAAAGCAGCAGAAGCATGAGAAAACCTGGCAACAGAATAGCCAGCAGAAGTAGGAAGGCAAGCAGTAGGAGGAGAAGCAGCATCAGAATCTGTAGTTAGCAGCCAGAAGGAGCAGCAGATGCAGTGGCAGAATATACAACTAGGTGCCAGCAGGAGCAGGGCAGCTCATAGCAAAACAGATAGCAAGAGTTTCTATAGGCAGATAAAAAGAAAAAGGGTGGCTAAAATAAATGTTGGTCCCTTCGAGTGCGAGACCGGGGAATTAGTAATGGTGAACATGAGATGGCAGGAACTCTGAACAAATATTTTGTATCAGTCTTTACAGTAGAGGACACTAACAATTATCCGACAGTGGATAGTCTAGGGGCTATAAATGGGGAGGAACTAAACACAATCACAATCACTAAGGAGGTGGTACTCAGTAAGATAATGGGACTAAAGGCAGATAAATCCCCTGGACCTGATGGCTTGCATCCTAGGGTCTTAAGGGAAATTATAGCAGGGATAGTGGATGCATTGGTTGCAATTTACCAAAATTCCTTGGATTTTGGGGAGGTCCCAGCAGATTGGCAAACTGCAAATGTAACGTCGCTATTTAAAAAAGGAGGCAGACAAAAAGCGGGAAACTATAGACCAGTTAGCCCAACATCTGCGGTTGGGAAAATGTTGGAGTCCATTATTAAAGAAGCTGTGGAAGCTGTGACATTGAATAAATTTAAGACAGAAATAGACGGTTTCTTAATCGATAAGGGGATAAGGGGTTATGGGGAGCGGGCAGGGAAGTGGAACTGAGTCCATGATCACATCAGCCATGATTTTATTGAGCAGGCTCGAGGGGCCGTATGGCCTACTCCTGTTGCTATTTCTTATGTTCTTATACACCTGGAGCAAAGGACTCAATAGATCAGGAGTGAGAGAACAGTGCAGTTGGAGTGCAGGTTTCTGTATAAACTAAGAACTTTAAAAGAAAGACTTGGATTTATATAGCGCCTTTCACGACCACTATACATCTCTAAGCACTTTACAGCCAATGAAGTACTTTTGGAGTGTAGTCACTCGTGTACTGTAGGAACCACAGCAGCCAATTTGCACACAGCAAGCTCCCACAGACAGCAATGAGATAATGACCAGATAATCTGTTTTTGTTATGTTGATTGAGGGATAAATATCAGCCTGGACACTGGGAATAACACCTCTGTTCTTCTTCAAAATAGTGCCATGGGATCTTTTACATCCACTTGAGAGAGCAGTCAGGGCCTCAGTTTAATATCTCATCCAAAAGAGGGCACCTCCAACAGTCCAGCACTCCCTCAGCACCACACTCAAGTGTCAGCCTAGATTTTGTTGTGCTCAAGCTTCTGGAGTGGGGCTTGAACCCACAACCTTCAGACTCAAAGGCGAGAGTGCTACCCACTGAGCCATGGTTGACACTTTATAGTAAAGGCTGACTGTTTGAGTGTCTCCAGTTGTTGTCAGCTTTAGCTGCACTGTTCTATCTTTTGCCTGCAGCAGGGATAAAATCATTCACATCAACCAAAAAACATTTGCCTTCATTTTTATATTTGTTCTTAGTTATGGGTGATGCTGGAAAAGCAACATTTATTGCCTACCCCTTGTGGCCCTGAAAAAATGTCGGTGAACCTTTATGCTTTGTCAAAATTGTTTTTACAACTGTGTGATTTGCTAGACATTGGATCATGATACTGTACTGCCATCCACACTTTATTATCTTTCCTTTTGTCCGCCTGGCCTTTTTTTACCGCCCCCCCCACCCCCGCCAGTTTCCATTCTTTATCCGCACTCTGTGAAATTCTGGGATGTCCTACATTACAACAGTGACTACACTTTAAAACATACTGCTCTGGCTGTAAAGCGCTTTGGGATGTCCTGTGGTCGTGAAAGACGCTATATAAATGCTAGTCTTTCTTTATCTGCATGTGAGAAATGCTTGTGAAATACCATAACAACTTGTATTTATATAGTGCCTTTAAAGTAGTAAAACATCCTAAGGTACTTCACAGGAGTGTTATAAGACAAAAATTGTTGACACCGAGCCAGGTAAGGAGAAATTAGGGCAGATGTAACACCCTTATTTAAAAAAGGAGGCAGACAGAAAGCAGGAAACTATAGACCAGTTAGCCTAGCATCTGTCATTGGGAAAATGCTGGAGTCCATTATTAAAGAAGCAGCAGCAGGACATTTGGAAAAACATAATACAGTCAAGCCGAGTCAGCATGGTTTTATGAAAGGGAAATCATGTTTGACAAATTTGCTGGAGTTCTTTGAGGATGTAACGAGCGGGGTGGATAAAGGGGAACCAGTGGATGTGGTGTATTTGGATTTCCAGAAGGCATTCGATAAGATGCCACATAAAAGGTTACTGCACAAGATAAAAGTTCATGGGGTTGGGGGTAATATATTAGCATGGATAGAGGATTGGCTAACTAACAGAAAACAGAGAGTTGGGATAAATGGGTCATTTTCCGGTTGGCAAACGGTAACTAGTGGGGTGCCACAAGGATTGGTGCTGGGGACTCAACTATTCACAATCTATATTAATGACTTGGATGAAGGGACCAAGTGTAATGTAGCCAAGTTGGCTAATGATACAAAGATGGGTGGGAAAACAAGTTGTGAGGAGGACACAAAAAAATCTGAAAAGGATATAGACAGGCTAAGTGAGTGGTCAAACATTTGGCAGATGGGGTGTAATGTGGAAAAGTGTGAGGTTATCCATTTTGGCAGGAAAAATAAAAAAGCAAATTATTATTTAAATGGAGAGGAATTACAAAATGCTGCAGTACAGAGGGACCTGGGGTCCTTGTGCATGAAACACAAAAAGTTAGTATGCAGGTATAGCAAGTAATCAGGAAGGCAAATGGAATGTTGGCCTTTATTGCAAGGGGAATGGAGTATAAAAACCAGAGAAGTCCTGCTAAAACTGTACAGAGTATTGGTGAGGCCACCCCTAGAGTACTGGATACAGTTTAGGTCTCCTTATTTAAGGAGGGTTATACTTGCATTGGAGGCAGTTCAGAGAAGATTCACTAGATTGATTCCTGAGATGAAAGGGTTGAGTTATGAAAAAAGATTGAGTAGGTTGGGCCTATACTCATTAGAGTTTAGAAGACTGAGAGGTGATCTTATTGAAACATATAAGATACTGAGAGGGCTCAACAAGGTAGATGCAGAGAGGATATTTCCCCTCATGGGGGAATCTAGAACATGGGGCCATAGTTTCAGAATAAGGGGTCGCCCATTTAAAACAGAGATGAGGAAGAATTTCTTCTCTCAGAAGGTTGTGAATCTTTGGAATTCTCTAACTTAGAGAGCTGTGGAGGCTGGGTCATTGAATATATTTAAGGTGGATATAGACAGATTTTTGAGCAATAAGAGAGTAAAAGGTTATGGGAACGGGCAGGGAAGTGAAGTTCAGCCCATGATCAGATCAGCCATGATTTTATTGAATGGCGGAGCAGGCTTGAGGGGCCAAATGGCCTACTCTTGCTCCTATTTCTTATGTGAGCAAAAGCTTGGTCAAAGAAGTAGGTATTAAGGGGCATCTTAAAGGAGGAAAGAGCGGTAGAGAGGCGGAGAAGCTTAGGCAAGGAATTCCAGAGCTTTGGGTCCAGGCAACAAAAGGCACGGCCACCAATGGTTGAGCGATTATAATCAGGGATGCTGAAGGAGTTGCTATTTGTTGGGGAGTTCTGTATGAACTGAACCCCATGTTCCCTGTGGCCTGCAAGATTATGTTTTACAAGATTTGAGTTTACTTTAAAAGTAGCTTTGCCCAGAAGAATTTTATTATTCTTTAAAAAAAACACACAGGGTTAAACAAAATGTTCCAGCACTTCGGGAGTTGGGGGCGGAGACAGAGAGCTGCGAGCAAAACCTCGCCAGCATCAATGATGGAGGCGGTGCCACCCCCAAATAGTCACAGCAGCCTTGGGTGGGGGGGATGTACCATGTGATGGGGAGAGGTGGGGCAGCCCATTGGCGCGCGCGCTGGCTGCCATGTTGGAGGCGAGCGGGGACTGAGGATGAGGAGATGCGTCCCGCTATGGGGAAGACAGCCTGAGGGGGGAGAAAGGCGCTGAGAAATAAGCGGGGAGCCGGAGGAAAGGGGGGAGGGGGGTGTAGAGAGAGAGAGAGTTTGGGAGTTGGATGTTGTGCGGGCGGGAGGCCGGTTTGGGGCCCCGGGGCCGGCGAGAGTTGGAGGGCACGCTGTGAGGAGAAAAGCGAGCGAGCGAGCGAGAGAGAGAGAGACGGGTGAGGGGGGTTACTATGGCGGCGGTGACGGGACACCTCGGCCTCCTGCTCCTCCTCTTCCTCGGCCCTTTGTTCGCCTTCCAGGCGCGAAATGCCGGCTCCGGACCCAGCCCGCCGGCCTCCGAGGACGGGTTGGAGAGGAGGTTCCCGCCCAGGCCGCCGCCGCCGCCTCGCCTCCCGGGCGGCTATTGCTTTCGCTGCTGCTGCTGGCAGAGCCGGGCCGCCGGGGCAGCAGTAGCACTGTGCCGAGGGGACCGGGGAGGCTTCTGGATCCGCTGCCCCGGCATCGACGGCTGCGCCAAGGCCGGGAGCGAGAGGAGCTCGCCGGACGGCGCACAATGGAAGCGGGCCAAAGATGTGTTCGCGCAGTTGCTCGACGAAGCCCGTCGGATGTGGGGGGCGAGGAGCCTCCGAACTATTACAGCGAGGAAACTCCGCCACCACTTGCGCGGCTGGGATTGCCGCTGCGCTTTCTGCCGGACGGACAGTCGGTGCATTTTATTGTCTTGTGAAAAAGGCCTTTGCTACCGCTCCTCCGAGGGGACCGAGAAACGCGCGCGTCCCATACACGGGGAGTGCGAGGCGGGCTTCCTGGTCCAGCAGCCTGTCTTTATCTCCTCACTCTGTCAGGACTCGGACAATAGCTCAAGGAGACTTTGTTGGAGCCAGCGTCCACATCATCATCATCAGCACCACCACAATCAAAGCAAATTAAACAACCGACCTGCAGGCAACGACAGATTTACATGGGATCTGCCCTGGGACTGTGAGAAGGTTGTCTTGAGGACCCCGCATGTCAAGGGAGCCTGCGGGAAGTTGAAAGATGAAGGGAGGAATGTGGAATGGGGAACGTGTTTGAAACGGTGTCTAAATCTGCTTGTGGGTGGCGTTAGACATCGTCTCTGCCCGTGCCAAGTCCTAAGCACAGATAAAACCTTGGACAAATGTTGCACACACCAGGAAAAGAATCCGAGTCTCAACCACACTTTTGTCCGTTACTTACATCTGCACCTACACCGACAGACCGATCAATATGTGAGCCTGTGTTTGAGTCCATGCGTGAAACACACTCCATTTAAAAACAGGACAGGCTCGTCTAAATCGCATTTAAGTGAAAATAAATTCGATTGTATAAACGGATATTTTTATTGTTTTCTAAATCCACAAAGCTGCAATCTATATCTAAAATCGTGCCTGGTTCTTTTTTCAAATCGGTGCTGGAAGCCGGGATCGCATTGTTTGAATGAAGCGGTTTCAGCACCATCCGCGCCGTGGACAGCTCCCGATACTGATGGAGCAGTAGCTTCCGTTCAAAGATGCTGCAAACCGGACAACAGAACAAAGAGCTTCGGGGCACCCGCGGCAAGCCTTTCCCGTCCCCCCAGCTGTGAAGCCTTTCTCGGTCTTCAATTTTTTAAACTCACCAAAGGTTGTTTGAAAACTCTGCTCTCTGGACTCCGGCCAACGAGCCATTCAAAAAGCGATCTGCGTATTCTCTTCCAATTAAACTCAAGCAAAGCTATGCAATTTGATATATTTAATTCCCGATTTGGCAGGCGGGGGAAAAGAGCCGTCTTTCCTTTGCCATTAACGAGAACTAGTAGATCGGTCAATCGTCGCCCTCATTTCCCGCAGTATAATTACCAGGTTCAGATTGCGGAGAACCAGCCTCCAGGGACCCCTGTAATCTCCATTACTGCAGTGGACCCAGATTCTGGAGATGCTGGGAGGCTTTTTTACTCCATGGCTTCATTAATGGACAGCAGGTCCATGGATTATTTCACCATCGATGCTCAGGGAGGACTGCTTTCGACCAGCAGAGTCCTGGACAGGGAGAGCATGGACTTGCACTATTTTCGAATCACTGCAGTCGACCATGGGGTCCCTCGCCTCTCTGCGACTACCATGATCTCCATTACAGTGAGTGACACCAATGACCACGACCCAGTGTTCGAACAGTCCGAATACAGGGAAACCATTCGGGAGAACGTAGAGGAAGGCTATCCAATCTTGCAGCTCCGAGCCACCGATAGCGACTCTCTCTCCAATGCCAATATCAGATATCGATTCATGAATCAGCAAGCTGCACATGCAGTTTTTGATATCGACGCCAGGTCAGGTTTAATCACTACCCGTGGGTCTGTAGATCGAGAAACCATGGAGAAATACTCCTTGATTGTAGAGGCCAATGACCAAGGTAAAGATCCTGGTCCTAAAAGTGCCACAGTAAAAGTTTATATAACTGTCTTAGATGAAAATGACAATGTGCCACAGTTTAGTGAGAAGCGCTACATTGTCCAGGTGAGAGAAGACATCAGGCCCCATACAGAGATTTTGCGAATCACTGCCACAGACCTGGACAAAGACAATAATGCTTTGGTCCATTATAACATCATTAGTGGGAACAGCAGGGGGCAGTTTTCCATCGATAGTGTAACTGGTGCGATTGAGGTGGTGACCCCTTTAGATTTCGAGGTGGAGCGTGAATATGCCTTGCGTGTTCGTGCTCAGGACGCGGGACGCCCACCCCTATCTAACAATACAGGAATGGTCAGTGTTCAGCTGGTGGATGTTAATGACCATGCCCCGATCTTTGTGAGCACCCCATTTCAGGTATCTGTCCTTGAAAATGCACCCCTTGGACACTCTGTGATCCACATCCAAGCAGTGGATGCAGATTACAGTGAAAATGCCCGGCTGGAGTACAGACTGACAGACACAGCCCCAGACACCCCTTTTGTGATCAATAGTGGAACAGGCTGGATCACCGTGAGTGCACAGCTGGACCGTGAATCCGTTGAACATTATTTCTTTGGAGTAGAAGCGAGGGATCATGGTTTTCCATCCCTATCTGCTTCAGCAAGTGTTACTATTACTGTGATGGATGTTAATGATAATCGGCCAGAATTTACCCAGCAAGAGTATTTTATCCGCTTAAATGAAGATGCTGCAGTGGGTACTAGTGTACTGACAGTAACTGCAGTGGATCGAGATGTGAATGGGGTGGTCACATATCAGATCACGGGTGGAAATACAAGGAACCGTTTCAGTATCAGCACCCAGGGTGGCATGGGACTCATTACACTAGCATTGCCCTTGGATTACAAGCAAGAGAGACGCTATGTCCTAACAATTACAGCCTCTGATCGCACACTTCATGATACGTGCCATGTACATGTCAATATCACAGATGCCAATACACACCGGCCAGTGTTTCAGAGTGCACATTATTCAGTAAATGTCAATGAAGATCGTCCAGTGGGGAGCACTGTAGTGGTAATTAGTGCTACAGATGATGATGTTGGAGAGAATGCTAGGATTACTTACTACTTGGAGGATAACATTCCTCAGTTTCGAATTGATCCTGATTCAGGTGCTATAACGCTGCAGACAGAGCTTGACTATGAAGATCAAATGACATACACCCTAGCTATCACTGCCAAAGACAATGGGATTCCGCAGAAATCTGATACTACCTATGTTGAAATCATGGTCAAGGATGTCAACGACAATTCACCCGTGTTTGTAAATGCTCAGTACCAGGGCTCTGTCTCTGAAGATGCCCCACCCTTTACCAGCGTCCTGCAGATTTCGGCTACTGACCGGGATGCCCACGCTAATGGCAGGGTGCAGTACACCTTCCAGAATGGAGAGGATGGGGACGGGGACTTCACCATTGAGCCCACATCAGGGATTGTCCGAACTGTCCGAAGGCTCGATCGTGAGAGTGTTCCAATATATGACCTCACCGCCTATGCAGTAGATCGGGGGATCCCTGTATGGAGGACTCCAGTTCATATTCATGTCAATATATTGGACGTTAATGATAATGCACCTGTGTTTCCTGCTGATGAATTTGAGGTATTTGTGAAGGAAAACAGCATTGTTGGTTCAGTGGTGGGACAGATCACAGCAGCTGATCCAGATGAGGGGACAAATGCTCAGATTATGTATCAAATTGTGGAAGGCAACATCCCTGAGATCTTTCAGATGGATATCTTTTCTGGAGAACTCACAGCCCTTACTGACTTGGACTATGAAGTAAAGTCTGAGTATGTGATTGTAGTGCAAGCGACCTCTGCCCCTCTTGTGAGCCGAGCTACTGTCCACATTCGTCTGATTGATCAGAACGACAATAGCCCTGTCCTTAAGAACTTCCAAATAATCTTCAACAACTACATATCCAACAAGTCAAACACCTTCCCTTCAGGGGTCATTGGCAAGATCCCAGCCTATGATCCTGACGTTTCTGATCGACTCTTCTACACATTTGAACGAGGGAATGAGCTGAGCTTAATGATCCTCAACCAGACAAGTGGAGAACTGCGGCTGAGTCGGAAGCTGGACAATAATCGGCCACTAGTGGCATCCATGTTGGTAACAGTTACAGGTGAGCTTGTGAAATATATAGCATATCATGGTGTTTACTTGGAAGGGGGTTCTCATTTTGGTTACCAATGACGAAGTATGGTTGTATAATGGTTATAATACAGGTTGAATCTCTCTGGTTCGGGACCTGACTGGTGGCGAAATAGAATTTTCTGACCCACGGGAGGTCAGTGCTGGTGGTCGCTGTGTGAGAGAGGAGAGGCAGGGAATGTTGGTAATTTCTCTGTCTCAGGTCTGACGTCCCTTCACTGCACCGTCAAGTCCCACAATTCCACAATGAGGAAGCAGAGTGAGATGCTGAGCATCACGGGAGCGCTTAACAATAAGCTCCAAGCCCAGGTCCAGGAAAGCGGCAGTTCCGCAAACTAATGCTGAACCACGGATGGTTCCGGACCAGAGCGGTTCTGTATTTGGAGTAGAAGCCTAAAACATTGAGTTCAAATCCAATTATAGCATGTTGTGAAACTGAATTCAATAAATCTGGTAAATTAGGGGTTAGTATCGGAACAAAATTACAATAAAAGATGCCATAAAAGCCCAACTGGTTCACTAATGATCTTCAGGGAAGTGAATCTGTCACCCCTATCGGTCTAGCCTAATGTGATTATAATCCACATTGCATGGTAAACTCTCTGTTCTCTGAAGTGGCCTTGCAAGCCACTCGATTGTACAGTTGCTACAGTTCAAGAAGGCCCCACCATCTAGGGATGGACAATAAATGCGCTCTTGCCTGCATTGTCCAAATTCTGAGCAATTATAAAAAAGTATCTTTTCACTTGATACCATTGATGTTCCTTGCAATTCAATAGATTCCTACTATGCAAGAGAAACCACACTAGGATCTGTACACTGCTTGCAAACAAGGTAGTAATGACTGATTTTGGGAAAAATGGATAAAGCCTTCTCTTTGGACTAAATGGCTGACCTCAAAGTCCTGTTCTGGTTGAGATTACATAGCAATGAAAGTTAATTTTGTCTGGTGGCAGGTCTGGCTTTATATACTCCTAAAATGGACATTATTGGTTACCAACATTTTAAGACCTTATGCAAGTATTTTCAATCTTTCTCTTCAGGGAATTGCAATTTAAAACTAATAACAAGCAGCACATGGTAAACATTGTGCAAATGTAAAATTTAGTGCATTAACTGTGCCCTCGTGCATTGTCTTTGCTTCTTCCAACTCTAGGTGTATGACTTGTGCATGCTCCAACTTAAATATATTTGCTGAAAAGTTAGTGTACATTAAGAGGTTTTCAACAGCAGTCATATTTTCCACATACAGATTAAATTTGGTAGCAAACGTCTGTTGTGGTCTGTACCTGTCCACATCAGAATAAACCCTCTCCATTATAGTGAGGAATTAGACAGTTTTAAAAAAGCAGCCAAGCCTGACTTGTGATGCAAGCTTCTGTTCTTGTTTGTGCACTACCTGGATTCACAATGTCCACATTGTGTTCC